>NW_025932545.1:0-33898 GCF_000764305.2 Hyalella azteca
ACTACAAGCTGTGAATGTTCTGCGATGTGACCACTACAAGCTGTGAATGTTCTGCGGCAGATCTAACGGCCCAATGAACGCTGAAACTGCCATTACCATATTACTCTGTGAGCTCTGATTTGCGATGAGCACCTAAATTGAAACGATATTCAAATAGGATAATTAGCCATCAAATACGTTTTTTATGGTAGTCAAAGAAAGTAAGATTTGAAGCCAAACTAATCAATAAGATGTCGATAAAGCACTGCTGACAGGTTTTATTATGGATGCGTTTCAGGTTACGTAGAATGACTGAATGAGTCCAGCTCTATTCCCCGATTATTATTATTGCCTATGACAAAATTTAAGAGACATACATGTGAAAAATTTTCAAAGGACGGATATCGCCTCTAGCGAAGTTCATTTTTTTTTACTTTTAGCTGAAAGAGCTATCAGATGACTGCTGTCCTGCTGACCTTGTCATATAAAATATTCATCTCTCATATGCAATATTGTACGTCATTTTGCTGATTTTTCGTGCAACAACAGAACTATTAGGCGCAGTCTTATAAAAAAAAAACAATATTATGAGCATCTATTATTCCCGTTCACTTTAAGTTTGAATCCCGCTATGATATAAGCGGTAAGATCCTTATATTTTATAAAACCTTAAATTCAATCTCAGATCCGAAAAGCGCACTCATGGACTCAGAAAAATCAATGAATTATATTGTCTATATAGTGACGCTGTGTGAGGTTGACTTTGCCGTCCACATTTAATGTGTTTTCCTGCACTTCAGAGGATATACCCGTATTTACGGCCAGGGATTGAAATGATAAGGTTATCCATCAAGATTCATTGTGGTAAAAGCTCTCAACATTGGAATCCGCATTAAGGATTTGAATGAGACAGATGGAAATGAAAGAATAGGCGAGATAAAAATGGTTGGATAAAATGAATAATTAACTTATGTGGAGCCTGCTTGATGATAGCGGCCACGGGACGAACTGGGATACAGGAGCACGTGGTGATGACGAGGTGTCAGGAGCACGTAGGATGACGAGGTGTCAGCAGCACGTGGTGATGACGAGGCGTCAGGAGCACGTGGTGATGACGAGGCGTCAGGAGCACGTGGCGATGACGAGGTGTCAGCAGCACGTGGTGATGACGAGGTGTCAGGAGCACGTAGGATGACGAGGTGTCAGGAGCACGTAGGATGACGAGATGTCAGGAGCACGTGGTGATGACGAGGTGTCAGGAGCACGTGGTGATGACGAGGTGTCAGGAGCACGTGGTGATGACGAGGTGTCAGACAGGAGCACGTGGCGTTGCACGTTGTTGTAGTAGTAATGTAACAGGGGCAGCAACCAGGAGGCTTGACGTGACGTGCTGTGCATTGAAATTCAGTTAATATATTGATCACACGATGTGAGTTGGACGAGTATGCAAGTTACCACGTGAGCTTAAGTCCTCGCATTCGATGACTGAAATTAAAATCCTGCACCTTTCCTAGATCACATCCGTCGCAGCTCCAACAAGTGAAACGCAACGAGAGAAAATCAGAATGCAATGCGCCCAAGCTGGGCATTGAGAACAGCTGGGTAGATAGCTAGAGGTCAGCATAGCCCAGTCCACAGTGCGATTCATATACCTTCCCGAGCGTAACGCAGCCGGGCATCTTCACGGCTTTTGACACAAAGCGCCCACCACAACAGCGCAGTTCAGTCACAGGCCGGAGCGCATACAGGCCGGAGCCCAACTGGCCGGGGCGCAACAGGCCCTACCGCAACAGCTACTCCTAACGTAACGTAACCTAACCTAACCTGCGCCGCCTGTTGCGGTAGGGCCTGTTGCGCTCCGGCCAGTTGCGCTACGGCGCTGTGGAGCAGTGGCTGTGTTGTGCAAAGCGGATTTACTGTTAGCCGGAGTTACCCACAGCTCATTGATCTCAGGCTATGAGTAGATATTGCATGCTGATGGTTGGCGTTGGGCCCAGGGCCTGTTTACGAGTCAATTTTGTTACCCACGGCTGCGCTCCCAGAACAGCTTACCGTAGTTGTGGTTCGAAAGACGTGCAAGAGAGTGAGAGAGGCGAGCCAGCGGAAGCGTGTGAATGCAGTGTTGACTAAAAGGAGGTTATGTCGCTAATGTATGAAATGAGCTTGCTACATGTTGCTAGTTTTATTATTGATATAGTTTTGTAGCGACAGTTTTGTGGAATGAATGAAAAAACTATTCATACAAAACTTTTATGGAAAGATTTTTTTAAATGTGCATGTCATGTTACTAGTTTTATTTTTGATATAGTTTTGTAGCGAAAGTTTCGTGGAAATGAATGAAAAAAATATTCATACAAAACTTTTATAGAGAGTTTTGTTTGAAATGTGCATGCTTCATGTCACTAGTTTTATTATTGATATAGTTTTGTAGCGAGGTCCGCTTCAACGCATTTTCTTACCCACAGGCACGAGTATAGGGAACAGACGTAGCACTGAAACGCCCTTTTACCGGGCCAAACTTATTCAGGTTGACCCAAAAAGAGGCAAAGGATGCATCCCCGTTGGGAAAACGATTCCTTTATTTCTCTGACTGCATGCTAGGATATTCCTAAAGATCTAAAGATATCCACTGAATGTCAAATGCTTCTCAATTACCTCCTTAAAAAATGGTGATATTCATAAATATTTGTGCTCTAAGTCTTCCTCATTACTCGTATAAGTATGGTTATACCAGTAATTTCAAAGCGAAGAAATATATTTTAAATATAAATACTATCTATTTCAATAATTTCATAAATAATGCAATAGATTGAAGCATATTTCTTACCTGACATTTCGTAAGTAGATGTGCAGTGTTTATGAAGGTTTTTTTGATATCCACATGCAAAATGTTCGGGAGGGTTCTTGAGCCTCTTCTCGTATTAATTGTTCATGAATGAGTACTTCGAGTCAGAATTAGTTGCAGGTGATCACTTTAAAACTTGAACCTTAAAACTAAATGTGGAAATTTCAGTGTAAGCGTCTTTATCACATTTGTGAATTTTATGAAAAGGTTTACGTGAAAACAATTTAAACTATGGGCTATGTTGGGTCGGCTCATTATTTATGCCGTATAATATTATAAGTGAATGATGAGTGAGCTATTGTTGCTCTGTAAATTTTGTCTTAGTCAATCGGCTGTCAAATGCACTGCGATAATTTTTAATGGCCAATTCTCCAATGATAATTTTTAATGGTCAGCCGGTAATGAATACGGAGTGAAACTTCACCGGGTCAGGCCAACAGCGTGACATTTTTTGATGTACTTGAACAATTTTCACTTTCATTTCAAAATTTTCATGCCTATTGTAAGGATAAAAAACTTGTTAACCATTTTTTCTATTGTAGAGTGCTTTTCATCTTGCATAATTAACAGTCTAGGCGAATTTATCCACTTGTTGGCATTAATTGTCCAAGAACTATTATGATTATCAAAAATATTAGAACATAAATTGTTAGGACAATCTCATTTCTGAAAAATTCCTGTGTGTATCTGTGTGAAAACTTCTGCATCCGTCACTAAGAGTTTTTTTAATTTTTTGTGAGAGGCACGGTTTTCTGAATGGCAGAAAATGCTTCTGTACCGCCAACCGAGCTACGCAAGTTCAGTAACAATGCCTGTCTAAAACAGAACATTCGCTTACTGCTTCACCAATGAATCTTGCAAAGAGTGAAACTGGGCGTAAATTTCATACGGGTATTTTCTGAATGTATACGAATAATATTGAAATTTTATTATATTGGTTCTACATTTAAATAAGTCATTTAGAATGAGTTTCACTTCATTTTTAGCCGCTCTATAGTTTATAATATGACTGTTTTTGGCTTTAAAAATACGTTAATTTTCAATTTTTGCTGTCATATTAACTGATTTTTTCATTTCTTGAAGTCTGCACTCGCCTGTGCCTTTAGTTGTCGTTAAATTATTTCCTATTATAGCAGAATTCAACAAACATTAGGCCTCTGCGGACCTGGAATTTTATTCTAAATTATCAACGTAGCATTTGTCACTTCATGCCACGTATGGAGGTGCATACCCTGGTCTTACCTTTCCTCTGTAACTCCCCTCATTCCCTTCCCCGTCACTTCGTTTCATTCTCTTCCCTCATTCTCTTCCCTGTCACTCCCCTCGTTCCCTCTTCTGTCACTCACCTTATCCTCTCCTCTGTCACTCCTCTCATTTCCTCCTCTGTCACTCCCCTCATTCCCTCCTCTGTCACTCCCCTCATTCATCCCCTGTTACCTCCTTCATTCATTCCCCCCAGCTTCTCCGCGCTCATCCCATGTCAGTCCCCAGTCTCTCCCCTCATTCACTCCCCACTCTTTCCCTCATTCACTCCCCCCCCTCACTCCCCAGGCATCCTCCCACGGCGTCATTGTCCTCATTTAAGAGGCGCAGCGACCCGATTTTGTCCTATCCAACGCCAGCCTCGGCCTCAGCATAAACTCCAGATTCAGTCTCGGCCACAAACTCTCAAGTCCTTCACTAGGACCAAACTTTCAGGACATAGAATTTTTGGGCAATCGAAGTCCTGACCAGTCGACTTGAGGCTCGTCTGCGTAAAGTCATCGCTGAATAAGCGGTAAGATTGTCGTCCCATTTTAATCCAAATAATCTTTTTTATTACTACCAAGAAATGCTTTCACGAAGTTATGCTTTCAAGAGGAGGAGAATTTACTGGTTTTCGTATGAATACGCTTGACCCACACCAACATTAAGTTAGCTGCATCATTTTTAATCATTTCTTGGATTCTTCCTGAATCATTCATTAAGTTGATTTCAGGTTATCCAAATCTAGCCGTGCAAGTTATAATAGATTATGGTATTTTATTCTATTTGCAAAAGTAACGCTCGCTTAATGCTGTCAGTCAGTGCGATTTATCCCTGAGTAGTGGTTAGAGAGCGGCATGGTGAGCCAGCTTGCTCGCACACTCTTTGATAATAATTACTGGAATTAACTACCAGATTAATTTGCATCATATAAACAATATATTAAATACATTAATCTGCTTATATCTTTGCCCCATCATAATATACGTGATTATTTATTAAGCACGTTCCAAACGGAACTTCATTATAACTTTTTGTGTGTAGTATTGAAAAGATGGCCAGTGCAGTTAGATGATTTACGGCAATCGCGTTGATTCGCTATATAATTGATCAACAAAAATTGCTTGAAAATCTTATCAGTAGATTAGGTTTATTTGTGATCTAATGATCTACAGCAAAAGAAATTATGTGTCAATACTTATTTACTGTTGTAATGTTTAATTAGAAGCATTGTGAAAGAATATACATATTTTTGGCTAGTGGGAAGACTTCTTAATTCTCAAGAATACGTAACTGGAAATAATGTTCAGGAAAACCAAAAAAATTTGTTACCCTGAAAATTTAGTAAACTTCTTTATGTTCATTAAGTCCATGTAAATGGTTTTCTTTTCCTTTCCATGCAGAGCCTCATCTCACTCCAAAAACTCAAAAATTTTAGTGAAACAATTACAAAAGTGGTTAATTATCAAGATATTATCAACGGACGAGGCATACCAAACTGCACCAACAACATAAACAACGTCAGCTATGATGAACCTGTCAGCTCACCTGCTTGTCAGCTTAGCGCTGCTAATCAGCGTCTCAGCTCAAGTTGATATTGCTGACATCGCTGTGTCAGCTCTGACGACGCCTGAGAGACTGGTATGATTACTTGCATTCCATGGGTTAATCCGTTGTATTTTATTACGTCAAAGTTGCAGTTATTTTTGGTACAGTTAAAGGTGTTTTCGCTAAAATAAAAGCATTTATCCTTACCAATAAGGGTGCTTGCATTCGAATGAAATTTTTCAGGATTTTTATCATCGATTCTTGAACGTTACCCCGATTTTATCGCGGAGAACGTAAAACAGATTTGCATTCCATTTGATAATCCATTGTATTTATTGCGTCAAAGTTGCAGTTATTTTCGCTACAGTTAAAGGTGTTTTCGTTACAATAAAAGTTTGTATCCTTACCAATAAAGGTGTTTGCATTTAAATGAAAAATTTCAGTATTTTGATTCTCGATTTTTGAACGTTATCCGGTGAACGTAAAACAGACCGTTCATTGGGCCTTTATTTCATCCGCACATTGCTTACATTAGTATACTGCAATATTTTCATTAAATGAATTTACCCAGAAAATTTTTTCGCCAAATCCATCAAATGAACTATTTTAGAGTTTCGTTAATTTGGCGATCAGCGAAATTCATTCATTTCTAGCAGGCTTACAGGAAAATGTATCACCTTAATTCATATGAGAATTATTTTTTACCAGTAAATAGTGTTCATAATTTTCATTTTTCAACATGGACCGGTGTCTGCCTTCCAGGGAGAGCTATCAAACCGTTCTTCCCAGCGTCTAAAACTACTTATATTCATCTGCCATTTGTTTCTTATCTAATTTTTTTGTGATAGAAATCCAATTCGGAATGCATTCATTGGAGAGCGCGAGTCGAGTATCCTGTGCTTGGTTCCTACGTCTCAAAAAAACTCTTATATCCTACCGTCATAATTGCTTTTTCAAATGATATGCTATAATCGCGCAGACCATCGGGTAGCACGCTTCGAGTGTCCTGCGCGTGGTTCCTACGTTATAATTAATAAATTACATTATCCTACCGTCATAATTGCCTATCCAAATGATATGCTAATCGTGCAGACTATCGGGGAGCACGCGTCGAGTATCCTGTGCTTGATTCCTACGTCTCAAAAATAAAACTTTTTTATCCTACTGTCATAATTGCATTTTCAAAATCGCTCAGACTATCGGGGAGCACGCGTCGAGTATCCTGCGCCTGGTGGAGGGCGGGGCAGCTGACGAGCTGCTGACGAAGGTGCAGCGTCTCTACGACCAGAGGGAGAGGCAGGGCACCGCAAGGGCGGGAGGCTTCGTAGCGCCGCCGTCGCGCTCGCCTGGCAAAAGGAACTCTGAGATCATCAACTCGCTTCTCGGGCTGCCCAAGGTCGTCGAGATTGTTCGTTGAATTATAATGATGCAGAGTTTAACTTATTTTATATGAGTGAAAATGTTTGTAGCAGGGAGATAAAATAATTGTTATCAATGGTTAAAGGATTTTGTCGGTTAATTATGCTGATTCATTGGAAATGGGCATTATATCAAATACTTTTTGGAGATCATTTTGAAAAATCTGGAGAATTTATTTAAAAATTTCAATATTTATTGTTACACTAGACTACTACACCGTCTACTACTTAGATCTTAGAACTATCTTTATTATTAAATGGAAAGAAAGTTATTTAACTTTTTAGTTGATTGTTCTTATAACTTCGGTTATTTTCCTACTCAGTATCAATAAATCAGCAAATAGAGTTAGTTTTGAGCGATATTAAGGAACAATTTTTTATCAAAGTTTATCATATGCGCATGTGTTTGACATATACTTCATAATTTCTGCAATAATTTACTAAAATTATTCCCAACAGTTTCTGCGAGGCTCTCTGCTCAGTGATCAGAAGGTGAGGAGGAAATCATGTATTTCTAGTTTGTTTTCTCTTCATTAAATGAAGTTTTAAGCCTAATAAATAAAATGAGGAAATATTTACCTATCCAGCATTCTCTGGTCAAATCGGAGGTGAAATATTTAAAGTTAACAACTCATGAATCATGGTGCATCTTGACTACCAAAATGAAAGTTGAAGCAACGTTATTCCGAACAATATTTAACGAATATTACTTCTATGACGTTATTTCAACATTGATATTATGATTCTTAAATTTCGTTTTCGGAGAGTTGGTTTTGAAATTGCATTCACGTCCGGAATGTTACATAGATAACATGTTAATATAGCACCCGATATTATTATTCAAGAATTCTCATGTCATTCTCATTCCTACAAATTGCTATATTCTGAACATGATTTCGATACTAAAGGAGACCTCATTTATTCACTTGCTTTAACTACGCCGCTAGAAGAAATTTATTCCAAACACGAGATCGACCCAGGTCACACTGGAATCTCACACATTGCCATACTATGGTCAATATAAACTAAATATTTTACATATTTTAGTTTTTATAATAGCCACCTATGTTCTTGAAAATATTTATATGATTTATTTAACCTTCTTCTCAACGAGGAAACAAGGAAACTCTGGTGCTAGGCAATAATCATCATGTTAATAAATCAAATTTCGGCCATACAATTGCGTTGGTTCTTTAAATTGTTTCTCAAAGTTTGCGATCGAGTGTTGCTTGAATGTTTCATTCCAAACAAATAACCATAAACTAATAAAGCAAATTATTTGATAATTTGAAGCATATGTAGCATTTTATCTTGCTCAATGCGCGAACTGCGAAATATTTGAATATTCAAACCGTTAACGAACTACTATTTTACGGTTTGAATTTAATAGTACGCCGCCTGTAGCAGGTTTGCGGCGTCTATTGACTGTGATCGTTGTCTTGTTTTCAGGCATTAAACATCGTTTGTTACAATAAAATATACGTTTTACTTTCTAGAACAAGAACAGTGACCGCTCGTAAGAAGCATGACCACGATGTTGCCATCGGACGGAGCTGGATTCTTTCTGCTCCTCGATGGTTCAACGGCATCGGCTGATTAGTTTCTCTACAATCTACGACAATTAGGGTACCAAGCTGCGGTACGCGTGCCACCATAGATGTAGGCAAACACTTTCAGGATCATGAACGATTTTTAGTTATGTTGGTGTTATTCGCTAAAATTTTCACTACCTAACACGAGAGAATCAAGAAGTGATTAAACCCTGCTGCCGCACGTCACCCACCTGGCCCCAGCTGCCTGCCGTTAAATTCAAATGATAAACTGATACCACGATCATTTTACTAGCCTCTGAGTAAATTAAATATTACTAATGATTCGTAATATCTGCTAATAAGTTGTATTAGTGCTCCGCGGGTTGTGCCTGGTGGTACGCGGTAATTGAGTGAGATCAACAAGTGGTAGCTGCGCGATACCCTTATTTCGGTTGACCCTGGACTAGAGTTCTTCTGAATACATTTAATTAAGTCTTGTAGTAATACGGGCAAGACGCAGCCAGAAGTAATTATGCAACGTATGTGACAATAGATAAGCCAACAATTTGCGTTCTCGCTTATTCAAATAAACAATATTAATTTAATTCATTGTCTTTTATTGGGAAAAGCGACCCTCATTCGATGAGTACTTGTAATTCTGCGTTAATAACTCCGTACAAAAGAGCAAGCCTTTTGTGGTAGTGAAGAGATTGATTTCGTGATTATTTTCAGATGATGTAGCTGGAAGAGCCTGGCATTTGTTTGGTTCTTCAATTAATACTTTTCATAATTAAATTTTTCGATCCAAATCCAATACATGATTCAATGCATCCAAGTATCTACATCCTCCGCTTCTGGGTCACCAAAACATTCGCTAATACAAAGTTTTCATTCTTTACTACTGTCTTGCTTATTAAATATCAGATTATATCTTGAAACTAAATAAAAAAATAAAACGTTCTGCTCAAATGCATTCTGCTCAAATCTCCTGGACTTTAACACAAATGCAATAACTTAATATCCCTAAGATATGCAGGTATTTAGACCGAAGCCTGTAAATATCAGATTTACTTTGTCTTCGTGGCTTTAAGCAACTGCACCGCGTTTAAGCATGACTCAAGAGACAAGATAAAATTAACAAATAAGAAGTAAAACAAGGTACGTATGGAATTCAATCTTTGTTAAATACATAATTTGAACGATAGATTTCGATAGTAAAATTTCAATTTAAAAATAGTCTTGTTGAATGAAATTTTTCTACGCGCGTCATCAGAACTCTAAATTAATAAGTACATATACTAGGAATTAACATGGTTACAACACGTGCATTTTAAATTGAGATTTTTTAGGTGCCAATGATTATTTATCAAAGGTAATAAAAATAGCAAAGAAATTCACTTCAGCAAAATGTGATTTTTTCACAAAATTAGGTAAATTACACCTTGTGCTTATGAGCAAATAAAGGGATGACTAAATTACGAAAGATGACATTAAGTAGAAGGATAAATAAAAAGAATATTAAGTGGCGCTTACTTATGAGTGTCATAATAATAGGTAAACACAGAGTGCCACAGAGGTGGGGTAGACAGAATGGCAGCGCTTAGTGTCATGAGGATTTAGAATAAAAATGAGTAAGTGGCACTAAGTGAAAAGTAAATTGGCAAGAAAAAAAAGTAGCTGTGATTTAGAATAAAAATGAGTAAGTGGCACTAAGTGAAAAGTAAATTGGCAAGAAAAAAGAAGGCCTCCACCTGCCAGAAACGTAATGTGTGCAGGCGACATTCACTTATCTACCCCTACCAATGACGTAATGGGTGTAGGGGGCAATCACTTGCAGTACATACAGTATATCACCTGCCACTGACGTAATGAGTATAGATAGCCATCACCAACTTGAGCCGTTCCTCGAAACTGCTTCATCATTTTCAAATACATGTGCCCATCGTGTGTACTCACCAACACTACACCATCTTCCATCATGTACCCTAGTTATGTGTACTATCGCACACCATCTGCCACCATACACTCTTATATGTACTCCCACACACCATCTGCCACCATACCCGCCCAGTAATGCATGAGTATTGTGCAGTCCCAGCACACCCCGCAGCTGGCTCACGGCCAGGTGGTGCTCATAGTACATCTTCACCGTCGACGAAATGAAGCTCTCAGATGTACGTGGAACAACGACGGAATAATTGGTTGATTACATATCATTTCTGATGCTTCGTTAATCATCATTGTTTTTCGTTGGTCACAAAATTCTTTGCAAGCCTCATATGAATATAATTAAATATAAATAAATAAAAATAATTAATGTTGAAGGGAATATAATGAAAGTGAATATAATTAAAGTTTAAAAAATCGTGAGCAGCGCTCACAAAATTCCAGCAAAAATCGATTACTGGAATGTAATTAAAGCAGTAATTTATAGCACGAGTACTGCCAAATTCATAACACGTTGTCGTGTATTGATTCATTCTTTTTCTCTTTTAATTTGTGCATTAATCTATGTTAAAAAATTTCGAATTTGGCGTAACGTCCGGTGGTTTGCAACAATTTTAACCTCGCGTCTTAACAATTTATTTGTTTACATTGAAAAATACCGCCGGCAGGAGACATATTATAACAACGGGTTGCATAGCGTGGATTGTAAAGTACATCGAATCCCTTAAGTGCTCCACACTAGAAAATATTTAGTGTAATTTCGACGGTATTCTCATTTGACCAAAAGCGGAAAAGTTTCCTACAGCCCGATTTATTCCTATGATATAAAGTATAATCAAAATGTTAATCGAACTGAAAATGTTGCCGAACAATGTTCTTTTAGAAAAAATTAAGCTAGATTGTTCGATAGCGTTCAATTCTAAACGGTGGATAAGGAATCCCAAGAGATACTTCCTATGCAAAGTAAGGTTAATTAGAATTAGTTTGGTAACGAATAAGTTGATAACCCCGCTGCAGGCACATTTTTAAATGTTTAGCATAATTTCCTTTCCAACGTTTAAGAATGCGTCTCAAAGACCAGCTGTTCACATAGACTCACTTCTTCTATACGAGTATGCAACTGGTGGCTTCTAAGTTATTCTATTCCAACTGAAAAATAATATTAATTTTCTGCTTCTTTCCTTCTGTACAAACTAATTTGCCTGATATTATTCATTTGTAAAATGACAATGCTTGTCATTTAAAATATCTATTTTTTTTGCTGCTTTACCGATATGAATTTACTTACGTTATGACAACAGTACTGTGCACTGAAATGAACACATCACAATATTATGGAAGACTATACATGTGAACTGGTACAGCTTCAAGGCCTCCCCATCTCTTAACTTTGCTTTTTATTATTATTATTAAATGGAAATTTTAGAGCCGAATATTGATGGATATTTTTGAGCCGAATATTGATGGATATTTTTGAGCCGAATATTGATGGATATTTTTGAGCCGAATATTGATGGATATTTTTGAGCCGAATATTAGTAATAACGATTTTCGTGCCCATTCTTTTAGCCATCAACTTACCCTAGATGTGTGCAGCACATCTATATACCTTGAGCCTGATTGATGCACATTGGGATTTTTGGAGAATGTTGCGCTTGCGTGGATGTTTGGTGCAGGTTAATTCTGAGTAAAAAGTAACTGCAATTGCGACCTTCTTCATTCAGAAATTGCGGTGCCGAAAGCGGAAGCGCGTCGATTACGCTCAAGCGATGAAATGAGTTAGCTTTGCCCAGCAAAATAACGCCATAGCTGCTAGACGCCTGACTACAGCTGACCTATTTAGCTGCATGTGTAATACCGCTATTAATAACCTCGCAAAAAAGTTCTATGCTAGAGAGGTTTTTCTGTTATAAAAATACATGGAGAAGGAATAATTTTATATATTCTGATGCGTTGTCTGATTCTCGCAATGAGCATTACTGTCGAGGAGTATACAACCTCAACCTAATTTGTTTCTGTGTGTATTTATGAAGTAATATTTAAACTAGGGCGGAAATATTCTTTGTATACATAGATTAAAACTTTATCTATTAATACGAGGAAACGGCGATGTTTGGAAAATAATTCGGACCATAATAATGTGTAGGCAATCATTGAAATTATGGGAGCCAATTTCATTTTGAATTGTCTACAATTAACTCACTGTTTTGTGAAATTTCTATATTCCATTTAAATTTATGTACAAAAATCACTTTCGAATTTCAAATAACAAAATATGTGTAGAAGAACGTCTTATGCTAGTTTTTCAAACTCTAAATTTGTCACTCACATTCAAACCATGATTTTTTAACCGTGTTCCAATGCTCCTATTTGGATGACATTTGCATGGGAATATTCTACTAGAAATATAATTCAACTATAAAAGCAACAGTAATTGCTCATATTCCGAAGCTTAACACTAGCACGTAACTGATTAACTCTGTACAACTAATAAATATGTTCGACATTGTACAGTGAATTAATGAAATCATTTTCAGAGATCCCATTCACAACTATGATCTATCGAGCTTTCTAAGTCCTAAATATAAGAAATCCATCATGTCGTAAGTATTTGTCTCGGAGATATAATTTTGGTCAACTTACGTGTTCGAGATCAAAATTCATGTTCCTAAATTTATTTCTACTAATTTCGGATGCACGGTCAATAAACTATACGAGTGTTCGGTAGTAATATTTTGCTTCTACTACTTGGCTCGCAAATATTTTCAAATTGCAGTCAATACAAATTAAACATAATCGTTCAAATCACTTATGCACTAAAAACCTACATGATTGATGATATAGACGCGGATTAAATGAGTTAAATAAGAATAATGACATCAATGCATTGTCGATACACAACAATCCTGTTTTACTGGTCAAAGAAGTTATGAATTAGCTTTTATTCCATTAATTCGAACCAAACGATATTGATGTGGTGAAAAGTAAGATCCTTAATGAAAAGCTGTTGCATTGCTTTATTTATATTTTCTCTTCTACAGTTGAGTGCAGGAAACCGGTAAAGATTATACTAATTGGGAGTCTAAATTGATTCTAACGTTACAGAATTAGCCTTTATATATAACCGGCTTGTATAAGCTTATTATTTGATTTAAAAAAGTTTATTACGTTTCAAATAAGTTTTTTGTGGTAATTGTAAAAATTCAGTTACCACTTGCATAGTTACGCCTAAAATTCGGCTTAACTTTCCAATAGATTCGTTTAACCCCCAAAAATAACAAGTCCGCCCTCATCCTCAAAGACAAATAAACAACAACAAGTCCTGGAAATTTACAAATCGTGTAAAGCCTTGAGGCGCCATGGAGGAGCTACTGACATGCTCGGTGTGCTGCGAGCGCTACTGTGAGGTGGACAGACAGCCTGTGCTGCTGCCCCGCTGCGGCCACTCTTTCTGCCGACCCTGCGTGACACTCCTGCTCTCCGCCGGCTGCATCATCTGCCCCACATGCCGCACTGACCAGCGCGTCGACTCAGCGCACCGCCTCCCTACAGAGTTTACTCTTCTGGCCATTATCGCGGCGCAGGAAAACACTAAGGTTCGGCTCATGTGCGCGCGCGCCGTCACTGGTGGGGTTTTTTCTTCAATTTTGGAGTATCCACCGTATTATTATCAATTAATGAATGAATGACAACTCCATTCACTAATCCCATTAAACTATTTTTAATCCCATTAATCACATTAATCTATAATGAGCCCATGTGTAGGTTTCCACACACTATGTGATTAATTATGGGTAATAGTTCAGCTATGGGTAATATTAGTCACATGTAAAAAGGTCTCAATGCACGAGTCTGATATTATCGTGTGATTTACTCGCAGGATCCTGATTTTTATGAGAAATGTTATTAATGATACCATTTAAATTTTGCGGATTAGGTTATTAAATTAGTACACATAGTGAAAGAATTGGGAGCAAGAAAAATAAAAAGGATTTTCATCGACTGCTGCACGCAGAAATCAGTAAAAGTGCAAATTCATGGGTGACTAAATTTTTTTCGTTACACGTTTCGTTGTAATTGATCAACAAGAAAAAAAGACTCTACTGTTGCTTAACTGACTTTACTTCGTTATTCACATTTGTTCATGTTTTCACAGTTGGACAACTGCAAGCGACATGAAGTGAAACTATCGTTTTGGTGCAAGACGTGCAGCGAGGCGACGTGCGGTGAATGTCTTTTCGAGGACCACCCCACCCACAGCCACACCGTCATCCGTGCCGCCACTTACATCCAGAACATCAAAGACAACGTCCAGGACGTGGCATGCAAGTTCATGGAGGCCCTGGATACCAGAGAACAGGCTTACTACCGCACAGTTTATTCCAGTGCACAGAAAATCGATGAGTCCCTCAGGTGATGAGAAATTAGGGCTGATAGGTGATTATATGTAAACGTTAGATTTCTTTGAGCGAGATGAAATTGAAAAAAAGTTTTAACGTGAGTTAATTTCGTTGAAATGTCATTGAAAAAGATACAGAAGTGAAACGAAGCACTTAATTTCTGGCTTAAAATGCGCGCGATTAAGTGTCGTAGCAAATTGAATCATCCAGTTATTTCGTCTAAATCACGGGGATTTCCAGTTTTGTTTTCATTTCTTGTCGGTTCATTTGCTTTTAACATTCAATATTCGGGATTTTTCATAAATTTATCATTTTATGCGTGGTTTAACTTTTTCCCTTTGTCAATTGAAATTCTTTTCACGACTGCTATCTGAACAAGTTACAAGTCATTCTGAGAGACAACCTTAGAAATTATTACAGTTTCTACGCCATAAGCACGAGTATATTATTTTTGTTCGGTTTCCCTTGCAATTAATTGCCTCCTAAAGAAATTAATTCTCTGGCATTTTGCTCTAAATTTTTAATTAATGGATGCGCAAAGAAACCGATGGCTGTTGAAAATAGATGCTGACTCATTCGAGGCTATTTGTAGAGTCAAATTAAAATATTTTGAACTCAACACAGGAACGTGACGGTACTGCGCAAAGACATGAGTGAGGCTCGTCAGCTGATGAAAGGCACCAAAGAAGAAGAGATCGGCATCAGTGCAGCGACTTCACTGGCTGAGGCCGCCAAATTTCTAGGACTCAAATGGAACATTCAAGATGCGAACTACAACCGCACGCAGCAGGTCGAGAAGCCAAAAGACGAACCAGAGACACAGGAGGATGACCAAGATCAAACTAAAAAAATCAAGGGATCAAAAAAGAAAAAGAAAATCTCATTGGCTGAAATCCCAGAGGTGAAAGAAGACAAACAAGATGATAAAAAGAAGGAAGAGATTCAGGAAGAAACCAAAGAAGAAGATGAAACGAACAAGAGCTTATCACCGGAGCCGGTGGCGCCTTCAAAAGCCCTCGAGGCCGAAGCCCTCAAAGACCCCAAGCGAAGAGTGAGTATCAAGAAGTCCAAGACACTGGCAGTGTTCGAGCCTCTTAGCATGGACAAGGAAATAAATGGAATTAAGGAGAAAATCGTGGAAATGGATAATAAGGAGCGTGAGAGGATGGAAGAAGAGAAATTGAAGCAAATAGAAGAAGAAGAGCAAAAGGAATTAGACAAAAAACTGCTGGAACGGAAGCAAGAGGAGGCCAAGGCAGCTGCAGACGCTGCTGTTGCTGCAGTCAACGCAGTTGCCAAAGAAAAAGAACGAATAATGATAGAGAAAGAAGAGGCTGAAGCAAAAAGAACAGCAGAAGAAATTGAAGCCAAAAACAAAGCAGCAGACGAGGAACTCGAACGGTTGAATCAAATACTGAAAAAGCCACGTGGTAAGCTTGCACGGAAGTACTTGGCTGAAAAAATAAATGCAGAGAGCGCGAAACTCGAGTCTGAGAGCAAAAACACTTCCAAAAGTGCAGTAGAGGAAAAAACAAAAGTTGGTAACCGTAACCCCGATATTGTGGGAGACAACGAAGACAAAGAGAAGGCTAATGGTGAACCAGAACGCGTTGACAAGGACGAAAATGCTGGAGAAGCCAAAGATGAAAGTGCAGAGGTGGATCCGTACGCAGGCGAGCTCACGCCGGAGCAGAAGGAGGCAAAGGAAGCCGATGAGCTCAAGAAGAAAGAAGCGGACGCGAGTTCCATTTTTGAATTCATGAAGGAGCCTCTCTTCAAAGTCTGCGTGGAAGGTTCTGAAGGTAGACTTGCGCTGCTGAAGTGGGAACCAAAAGGTCTTCATATTTACTGCCATCAATTCCAACAACTAGACTACGACATTGCAATCAAGGTAACGACAGCGATTCATCTCAGTTTTGAATTCATTGCTTCTGTCTCACCTAAACTAAATTAAAATCCACAATCACATGAATGAATAAAAATTAAGCCTTACCTTACTTACCTTATTTTTAAAATTAAATAGCGAAGCCATTCCACTGCTGAATTCAATGCTTCAAATCATCCAAATTAAAATTCAATCATCACATGAGATATAAATGTTAAGTGTTTTGCATAAAAACTTCGATCGTTTATCACAATCAAAAGACGAATTGGGGCTTTAAAAATCCGAAACAATTCGTTGACGGTAAATTAGCCGCCGTCAACACAATTCCTATTCATATTCATGGTAGGAAGAAATATTACTGTCATTAGACAATGAGGGTCAATTCCATTTATAATTGATCTGCATGTGTGTTGCAGACTAGAGTTTGTGTCATTAGACAACACGTTTTATTTCGAATATGAATGATCTGCATGCGCAGGCTTGACGTCAAAAGTTACTTCTATTAGAGAATGTGATCAATTCTTACCATTTCTGATCTGCATGCGCCTTACAGGCATCGGTGCTGCATGCCCTCATCCCCTCGAAGAGCCCCTTGGTGTTCCTGGAACTGACGGTGGGTAGCGGACGCGCGCGTCGCGTCTACATCCAACTGTGGGGACAACTGCGACGAGCACGCAACTTCCTGGCGCTCTGCATCGGTGATCTCGGACAAGCCTTCTTGAACACCAAGCTTCTGCAGACCTACAACTACAACGAGCCAGGCGAACGAATTCTTGGTAAGTCAAATTCTACTATACTGGTCATATAATATACTATATCATACCATGATAGTCAAATATATTGCTTTGACAGTAAATACAAATTCTGAATTTCATGTATGACTCAATCCGACTGCAAATACCATAACGCGTACAAGATGAGCTATGTTGTTTGATATAAATTTGATGCTTTTCATGATGTTAACCACCGTAAAACTAAATAATTTTCTCATACTTCTGAATTTCTAAATATAGCAGCCCTACGCAGGAATTGAAACTTTTATAGCAAATTGGGCTTTCGAATGCGGGCGGGAGTTAATTTCATCACAGACTATAAAAGACAAATTACCAAAATTTTGCTAAGCAGAACTTCAGCCGTTTCGACATCTTCAATTTCTGGATGGGAATCTATTTCACTTTCGCAAATTTAAAACTTCATTAATGTGTAGTTCGTTCTCGTTATTATAGAATCGTCACACCGGATACTTCATTCGAACAAACCTGAAAACTTGTATTACGACACATGTAAATATTTTACATCGAGCATCAACGAAAGTTTAAAATTTTTCAATATGCGACGTTGAAAATAGTTGAATGGAGCTTTTGGAAGCACTCACGTTACTTAAAGACCTTTTACTAAGTTTTACTCCATCGTTTTCATTAATATAAAATATTTGTTTAAACCATTTAACTTGGCTTCAGAAAACGTGACACATTAAGGAATTACGGACGTTCAACTTGCATTCCGTCAAAATTTTATTTTCTTTCGTGTGTTGATAAATCTTGAAGCCATCCTCCTACGCTTAATACCATGTCAATTTTAATTTGAAGAGTATTGTGGGGTCCCACCAGGACTGTGCTATAAATTCCAATGACTAGAAATACGAACCAGGACTGTGCTATAAATTTTAATGCCTAGAATTACGCACTATAGGACTGTGCTATAAATTCTAATGACAAGAAATACGCACCATTACTTTACCAGAAATACACACCGTGTGTCATTGTTCAGGTGGAGACCACGAGTACAACAGCGGTCGAGGAGGTTGTGCGTTGCTCGACGACCTGGAATGGAACGGCGACTACTCGATGCCCATGAGGGAAGGCCTTATTACCGCCGCAGGGTCGGGGCAACAGGCGACCAATTCCCTCTTCCTGATCTGCACACAGAGCGACGAGTCGCGTAATTTCTCGTGTCCTTTTGGGGAGATTGTGCAGGGTTTGGACGACGTTAAGGAGTGCATCAGTCGAGCACATCATAAGGAGGAGGAGATCTGGATCACTGAATGTGGGGTGGTGCTAGAACCTCCTAGAATTTGTTAAGACTCCGCATTAAACGTTCTTGATAATTTCGTTAAAAAAATAACTTTTTTGATTATAATAAAGTTGAGTTAAGACAATTATTTAAATCGAATTGTACGTGGAGTTGTTAA
The DNA here is from genome assembly GCF_000764305.2 of Hyalella azteca. Taxonomy (NCBI): domain Eukaryota; kingdom Metazoa; phylum Arthropoda; class Malacostraca; order Amphipoda; family Hyalellidae; genus Hyalella; species Hyalella azteca. Next base: position 18,991 of record NW_025932545.1, read on the forward strand.
TTAAGGTTCAAATAAAACTAAAACCAACAAAGCTCCTTTTGATAATCTCGCGTCAATAGTTTGTTTCGTATATGCCGTTATTAAAAATAGAATATAAGACCCAGTGAATGGATTGCAGTCTATTCTGTCCGAAATTTACTAATTGTGAACTCGAAAGTAATAATGTTTTTTTACAGTACTGTAGTTTTCTTTTAAGAGATAAAATTCTGGACTCACAGAGGCAATGAGTTGCACATCATGTTAAGCGAGTATAAGGCAGAGGTATGGCTCATGAGTGAGCACGTCTTATGTTTTAGTGGTGGACTGGATAATTTTTAATTATGCATTTAAAAATTAAGTGGATCAAGTTCACTCATAGAGCAACGACAACATAAAAAATTTGAATTCAGGCATGCAGTTTTTAAAATCAGCTGTATATGAGATAAATGCGGGAATGTATTATAGCTAATGTGTTGTGTATAACATGGCTGAATACACCTGAATAAAATTAGGAATGGAGGATAGTACTACCTCCAAGTTTATTAATATCAAGATCAGATTAATTCGACAGCTGCCGGCAAAATTGTGTGAGTAACGCTATTCATCATAATAATGCATCAAAACTCAAGTTGTTTTTCACTAATTCGTACTCAATTAAGGCTCAGGAATTCGTTATATATCAACGTGTCGATTGATATGCCAATTTGGCATTTGAGTCCATGCAACAGGCAAACAATATTACATGCATTAAACCTTCATGTTCGGCGATTACCACATGTTTATTTTGAGTAATTATTTGATATTCTTTCAAAGTATCCGAATTTTGGAGCAGTCGTTGATAATTTCAATACTCTAATGATTAGAATAAAATATTTTTTTTTAATTTTTTGACCTAGGTATGAGAAAGCCTGTACCGTATTACTCGCTTGGAATTAATTGAAAATATTTGTAGTGACTGTCCCAGTTTACAAATAAAATTGTACCGACACCTGCTTTTTTTTAACGTTATCTATAACTATCTGGGTTTGTGTGACATTCGAGGGAAATTTAGTGTGACTGAGTTGGTGTGACTGAGTTGGTGTGACTGAGTTGGTGTGACTGACTGACTGAGTTGGTGTGACTAAGTTAGTGTGACTGAATTAGTGCGACGTACGAGAGAAAGTTAGTGTGACTCGTATTAGAGGATCATAATCGTCTACAACCTTCTTTGAAATAAAATTTATACATCAGATTCTTGACGAACACTTTCTCAGGAGCGGTCGTTCTTCAAGAATCTAGTGTAATCTATGAAACTTGCTTAAAAGAAGGTTGTTGACATCTTCAATATTTGGACTACATTGGAGTAATTGGAGTAACTACTACGACATTGAACAGCTGTTTATCCTGCCACATGAGACAAGCTCGCAACCAGACCAAATCTCAAAGCATTACCATCGAGCAGCTTCATCTCAAGATCAGCAATGATTTCAACAGGCTCCATGACACCTTTGACAACACGTCAAACTCGACGAGACCGTCACTCGCACTGTGCTGGAGGAAATCGGTAGCATCGTCGTCAGAATATAAAACGTTAATAACATGTGTGAGAACTCATGATTTCATAAGAGAAGTGAATTTACTTATTCGAATCTCATTGTAATTATTTAAAGCATAGCTTGCTTTGTTCAGGAATAAAAAAATATCAAAACCCACGTTTTTACTTTAAATCTCAATCCGGTAACATTTTGAATACAATTTTGCGCATTATAGAAACAGAGGACGATTAGTTATTCTCAACAAGTTCTTAAGTCGAATTAACATATGAACCTATAAAATATATTAAGAGATCCTCCAAGCTCCATGACAACGCTCCTATCCATGAAAGTATCAAAATCAATAAATATCAGTTGAATAAGGAAAATACGTTTAAATCTTATCAGGGTATGGGATGAGCTCACATTTTTATTAGTCAAGTGTGATGAATCTTGTATAATTAAGTAAGATAACACGCGTAAGATAATACCGAAAAAGAACTGTGTCAGAACGATATAACTATAATAATGTAATATAATTTATAGCAATACTATATAATTATATAGTTTATGCAATTTGTTCGTCCTTCCCAGAGGAATCATGTTGAGTAACCGACTATTGTTTCATTTATGTATAAATAATAAAATGCTCTGAGTTGGGACACCTTGAATAGGACAACCATTTAAATTTTTAGGAGTCGTGATTTTTTCCAATCGCAATTGCTCCTACTCTGCGGTGAGCGCCGAATATAAAGAAGTGATTTGTTTACATCCGTTGCCATAGAGACAATAAGAGTCTTGAATGTTCTTTAAGACGCTTTTTGAAAAGCATCGTACCCTACAAAAGTTCAGCAGAATGTGTATTGATAGAAAATGTTCTCATTTCGGCATTCTGTCAGCAAGTTTATTATCGCTAACGTCCTCGGTATGCCCACACTGTTGCATTGGCAATCCTCGACTGTGTCACTGTGATCTCGTTGATAGTCTTAGATATTTAGTATTTTTCGAACGCAACTGTGAAGAAATAATATAATAACCTTTTTAAAAATAATGGCTGATGCTGTAGATCCTGCGGTAATTAAACTGACTCAAGACCAATTAGGAAAATATGTAACCAATCCGTCCCTAACGGCCAAGTTATTAAATAAACCTCCTTTTAAATTCCTTCACGATGTAATAAATTCTGTAAGTATTTATATTGTACAGTTCTACGTATGGATTTTTTAATGTGGTGCTTTATATCTGAAAATACTTTGACTTCAAAAATTGCAATCAATCGTGAAGAATTTAACTTTTGATTTGTATTAATAGTTGTAGTTATATACTTTTGATTTATTCACTTATTGAAGGTTATTCCTTATTAATAAAAAAATTACATTTTTTTAGGTATGAAAAATATTTAATTTGGGCATTTGTAAAGAAATTTGTTAAAATAGTTTTAAAATAAAGTGTAGGTATGTCACTCAAAAGGTGGTACCGGTACCATGGTAATGATTGGTATTCCTATCATTCCTATCATCCTATGGTGGTAGGCTGGTAGCCTATGTATTCCTATGGCAGTATGGTGCCTATTCTATTTATAATTTTATGTAAAATTATATAAATTTTTACCAATAGAAATTGGCATGGCATCAAACACAAATCATTGACAAATGCACAATTGTTTGAAGTTGCAACTGTTATCAGGAGGACTGGAGCTGGAGGTTTTCTGGCCAAGCCCTCAAATTTAGAGAGCAAGTGCAAAAACTATTGTCTTATTAGTCAATTATAATTTTTATATGCCATAATCCAAATCCATCATAGAACTTTTTAGAGCACTTTGAGGCAACACGTGTTGAACAATGGCAGCAAGCTGCAAACAATCAATGGCCGAAAACTGTTGGCAGGTGGCAATCGATGGCAGCCTGGCAGGACTCAGTATATGATTCATTTTTGCACTGAAACATGATTAATTTAAAAGTTAAAACTTAAACATATAGCATCCTGCATCTTTTTGGAATCTCCTTCTGTGAATCATCTATGATTTTTTAGAGAGCTTATTGGGATTTCTCTAATTATTAAAAATCAAATTTAAAATAACAAATCATAGAGATGAAACATAATATCTCAATGCTGCCCATGACAGAATCATTGGGCAAAAGCAAAACTGAAAACATATAGGTAAAAGTATTGGCATTTCATAGCTTATTCTCAGAAATTTTACCCCCATTTACATTGATTGCAAGCAAATAAAAAGAAATGATTTATTTTGGCTAACAGCTCTATACGTACAAACTGTGGCACAAAATTACTGTCCAAATGAAAATAGGAAAAAACTGAAGTAGGTACCCCCTATGTCTTATGTCATCTAATTAGAATGGAAATGTATGTAGTAGTCGATCATTGTGCGAGTCTTTTCTAAAGGTTTTCATGTTTGCAGGTGATCACCAACACTGGTTTTCTCCAAGGACTTTATACAGATGCTGAGTTAAATAAAGACAACATCAAAGACAAAGATGCCAAGATCTCCTTCCTTGAAAAATGTATAGATGCAACAAGTAAGTCAAAACTGCATGTGTTTGTTTGTTATGGTATTCAAAAAATATCTTTGTAAATTGAAAACATTGTTAAGTTGGGTTTTAACTTCTCAGAATTTCATTGTAATTATATTTAATAAAACCAATTCTCTTCATGAATTTGAATTCATGGTAGAATCATATCTCATGATGAATGTCTTTTGCAAATTGATGAAACCATCCTTTTCCTGACTAGTATCAGTTTTGACCTCTTCTTTTGTCTCAGTATTTGCCACAGGTGAAAATCTTACTGTGCGACCAAGCAAAATTGTCTCCGGTCATGAGGCAGATAAAACAAATGAATTCCTGCAAGCCCTGGCCCAAGCCATTGACAACAAGGTGACTGTTTGAGCGCATGAATTATGGGTTGGTTATTTAAAATGTGTTAGTTCAATATATGAGGTGTAATTATATAAACATGCTTGTGACATAATTTATGATTGTGATTTGTTCATCATTTGAATGTGTTAACATACTATTCAACAATCCTGGAAGTCATTTAAAAAGTTACAAATATGAACTATTATTATTTGAAACTCTCAATAATGTGTATTTATTTAAATGGAATAAGTCTGTCCCAAATGCATTTACATTGGCTGTGTGTATGTCATGTGTTAGAAATCATAATGAGTCGTCAACCTGGAATGTACCGTATATCTTCAAAAATATTTAATAGGTACAAAGTGTCTCAACTGTTGATAATATTATACCTACCAGTACTGGTATCTTCTGATTTCTGGTAGGCTGATTCTGATGAAGCAGTAAAGAGAGTTCTTGCTGGTGAAAAACCATCTAAGGGCAAGACAAAAGAGAAGCCAAGCAGATCAACTGAGAAGTCCAAGGTGAGTTTTTCTATTTATAATCAGTATTTTCTATTCAATTTTAATTTCTTTTATAATGAAGCTAAGCGCTATTGGCACTTCTGCCAATTCCATCATCTTAGTCATTGAGTTGTCTTTGGATGGCTTGGTCTATGTATTAAGATTCACAATGATGGAACTGGCAGTGGTGTTACCTATAGTATTGGTGGTTCAATCGGTAGTTGTTGAGTGGTCAAGCACATCAAGATGGTTGCCATGAAGCTTGGTTTCAATCTTGGCAAACTGCAAACATTTTGTTGAGTGGTTTGTAGGCAGTGCAAGGAGCCTGGCCATGAATGGTTTGACATGAAAGAAAAAAAAAGACAATCAACAGTCTTATTATTTTTTTTCATTTCAAAACCTGGATCTTGAACAAAAGAATTACTGTCCACCCTGTTTGTCGATGCTATCAGCGTCTCGTGTGCATGAGACTATTGTCACAATTTGCATGGCCATTTGATTCTCATGAAAGCAAAATTTAAGCTTTAAGTAAGATTGATATCAGTTTGTGAGCCTGCTTCTTCTATTTACGTAAATTCTTTGTTCATTTTATTTATTAAAGTGGGTTAATAGATATGATTCATTGCATCTGAACTTTATTTTTGTGATCCATAAAAATTTAAGAGTGCGTACATTTGTTCTGTAGGCACTGCAATATTTGTCACCCTGCTATATTTTAAATGTTTGCTTGTGAATTTAGGAAATTTTTGTGATTGTTTTGAATCCATTGCCTAAACCATCAAGACGAATGATGTGACTTTTTAACGTCTTGGTGTAGTTTTGTTCTTGTGTCTTCCCTGACACTTTAATTTTGGATGTAAGATTTTTTGTATTTTTGAAGTAACAACCCATAGAAATTGCTTTGCCTTTAAATCATGCTGTGAAAGTTGAACGTTTTCATATGTCGTAAGTGAATTTTCTTAAATGCTTGCATGGAGTGTGCATGTGTTTTTGATTCCCTGAGTTATCACTACCAGTTCTGTCTTAAAGCTGATAATAAAGCTGATTTGGTTCTTAAATAAAGCTGATTTGCGACGTCCTCTCTGATCTCTTTCCTGTCAGTTATTTCTGTTAATCTGTTTTACTTGAACTCTGTCCTATGACGACCGTCAGGATGACGATGTTGCTGGCTCCGTAAAAAAGACCAAGGCCTTGGATGACGAACCTGGAATTATTGTAGAGGATACCAGGACAGACAACATTGCTGATGGAGCATCTGATGCTGACGCCTCCAGCGTCGACACTGAAGTATTTGCTGCAGGAGAGCAGTCTTTACATGATAACAATCATGAAGAGAGTATTGCATCATCGATGAAGAATTCTAATAAAATACCTAGGGCTGACAGTCGGAGACCATCAGTGAAGAATCCGCTGATTAAGACAACAACAAATAACAGAAATTTAGGTTCACAAAATAATAAAATTGCATCCTTGAAATCTAAGGAAGCAACAATTACAAGTGGCCAAACCATAGGCAAGGAGAGGCCGTCTGGCAGAGGACCAGCTCTCGGCAAAGGAGGCCCTAAGGAGCCCCTCAGTAAGCCCTCCTCCCGCAGCTCTCCAGCTGATGGCAGCCTGACGCGGGGCAGAGTTGTGCGCACATCTTCCTTAGCGCGCCCTGCTGACACTCAGGTACCGTGCTGATATCCGTGCCCGTCCTGACACTCATGCCCGTCCTGACACNTATTTACACTTGATGTCTCAGGGTTATTTTTTCAAACCTCTGTTTGCAAGCATGATCGAAAAGGAGAATAGATTACTGCTCACTTTCATTCCCTTTTTCTTTTTTCTCTTTTTTTCTTACTGTTTATCTTTCTTATTTACGGTACTCTCATTTGATTATAATCACTGATGATAATAATCATTTCTAACTCATTGTTCCTCACCTCATCCTGTCTCGAACTATTATCTATTTTACTTATATTTTAGCGCATTGCTTATATAATTTTATTTCGCACTGTACTCTTTTTCTTTTTCATTTCATTGTTCATTTTAATTATCTCCGATTTTATTCTCTCTTTATTTCCATCAGTTTCCAATTTCTCTTCCTTGCATTTAAGTTTATATTTTCTTTATTATTTTTGTCAGCAATGTCGCTATTGTTGCTTTCATCAATTGTCTCTAATTATTTTGATTGTCGTTGCCTTTATTATTGTTGTCTACAACCCTCCTTGGACTGCATAGCTACAAATGTGTACATACACCAGGTATGATTGTAACTGCATGTAAGTACCATATTTATGCAGTTTGAGGAAGCCTAATTGTCTTCATCAAATTGTTGTCTTTGTCTTTAATTTCCTATTCAATATTGTCATTGTCTTTGATCCTGGGTTTGTTTTATTTAATCTGGGATATTTTGAAGAACTCAAAGAATTACTCATTTTTTGTAGAAATAAGTAGTACCGGAATGTTATAAAGTGCAAGGCTGATGAACGTGTGCGTGTTATGTTGTCTTCTTATTTGTTTAAACATTTGTTGAACAGAACTTACTTATTGCATTTTTCATGATAGAGTTCGTGTTATAAATAATCTGAGTTTATCGCATGCTTCATAAACTTGTTATGAGTTTTGAAGAATTTCATTGTATTGCATGCATCGTGCACACGGCATGTAAATTACGTAATAAAACGTAAATNTGTTAACATGTTTATTTATTATAACATGTTGATTTATTGGGTGACATAGCTATTTTTCCATTAACACCGGCCATCCCACATGTTTTGGCTAGTCTTAGAAACTTTGCAAGTGAATTGTTTCGGAAACCTTAGTTGATGACTCATTTATATGTGATGTCTCGGGGATCTTTTTTCAAACATCTGTGTTTGCAGGCAAGATTAAACAGGAGGGTGGGTTACTGCTCACTTCTCATTCTTTTCTTTTTTTCTCTCAATTGTTCTTACTGTTGTGTCTTACTTCTTTTTTTTCTCATTTGATAATAGTCACTGATAAAAATAATTATTTATAACTCCTTGTTTCTCACCTCATCCTTTCTCTATTTATTAGCTGTTTTACTTACATTTTGTGTCACATTACTTATTATTTTTTATTCCTCACTTTACTCATTTTCTGTTTCATTTCATTGTTTATTTTAATTCTCTCCGATTTTCTTCTCTCATTGTTTCCATCAGTTTCCAATATCTCTTACTTGCATTTAAGTTCGATATTTTATTTATTATTATTGTCATCAATTGTTTCTAATTGTCTTCACTCATGTTAACATGTTTTTAATGGTGTATTTATTGTCTTTGTCATTATTGCGGTTGTTCACTGCCAACCACGCATGCGCAGAGCCGCGCTAAGGATGACAAGGCAAGCAAGGGTCGCGTCAAGCCCGGCGACACCTCCAAGGATGACAAGCGAAGGCCGGCGCGTGACAAGAAGCCTGCGGCTGACCGCGGCGCTCGACGGCGGGACAGCCTTGTCAATCCTGGCAAAGCTGACAAGCCTGGCCGGTCTGACAAACCTTCACGGTAAGCTGACAAGCCTGGCCGCTCTGACAAACCATCACGGTAAGCTGACAAGCCTGGCCGCTCTGATAAACCTTCACGGTAAGCTGACAAGCCTGGCCTGTCTGAAAAGTCCTCACGATCAGATCAGCTCAGTTGTTAGCGAGGTAAACCTTTCGTATCAAACAGAATTTCGTTTTTGACTCTCGTCTAGAGTTTAGTTGTTATTTATTCAATTGTAATTTATGATGTTTCATTGTTAATGTATAACAGTTTTAAGATTTTTAAGTCAGGAGATATTCGTTGCTTTCCTGTTATTTTTGTGCATTAAAGAGTATGAAGTGTGTCAATATTACGACAAGAACGATGGAATGATACGATGGAGTCTCTAAACATTTGAAGAATGAAAATGGGAATTTTATTTCATGACTCATGCCACCACTAGGGTTTTAGTTTTTTCAAGATGTATTTATTCGCAGATTGAACTACAAGAATAATTTATTATGATAATTTTTGTCAAAAAATGAATGAATTTGAAAATAAATGGCTGTTAAGTTCTGTGTTGATAATTTAATGCTTGTCTCGCGCAGCTCCGGCAAGGAGAACGCGCCGCCCCCCGCGGCAGCAGCGGCCGCCCCGGCTGAAGCGGACGCCGCTGACGACGGAGATAAGGTGATTTGATGTAGCTGATAAGGGTATTTGATGTAGCAGTAAGTTTATTTGATGTAGTAGCTGATAAGGTTATTTGATGTAGTAGCTGATAAGTTTATTTGATGTAGTTGCTGATAAGTTTATTTGATGTAGTTGCTGATAAGGTTATTTGATGTAGTTGCTGATAAGTTTATTTGATGTAGTTGCTGATAAGGTTATTTGATGTAGTTGCTGATAAGGTTATTTGATGTAGTTGCTGATAAGTTTATTTGATGTAGTTGCTGATAAGGTTATTTGATGTAGTAGCTGACAAGGGTATTTGATGCAGCTGATGTGATAAAATCCCTAAACATTTAAGAATAATATACTATTTTATAGGTTATGTCGTATGACTTAAAAGTGGCTTAATTACCTCGAACTTGTCTTTGTCCATCAGGTTAAGTAAAATATATTTTCATTTGCCGGATTTTGCTCATGAAATATGTTAATTTTGGTCAAAAATATCTAGTAATTCCTCTACAGCTGACGGCATTTTTCCGAAGAACTGGTTCCTTTTCATAGAGGGTTTAGTTAACAAAATATCACCGCGACATTGTTTTAAACAGTCTTCTATAAAATAGATCCATTCTTCAAATGAAAAAGTTTCATTTATTTTTAATATTGTGGGTTAGTGCAAGTTTGAAAACCCATGTGTAACATTCCAGTATATAGGATTGCATGCCTGCGCCCTCATTCATAACATTTACTTCCAGTTTTAGTTGTTATTTTAGATTTTGGCAAAATCGAGATAGCGTTTGCCATCAGATCAACACGTTAAGAAGTATAACCTTCAATGCAAATGACGTTAAAGCAACGTTGATCACTGGTTGATCTCGTGTAAATAACTTTTATTTAACGTTATTTCAACGTTGTATGCCTAGTGGCAAGGGCCACATTAGGCATCTAGGTCTGCGAAGCTCACTTCGAAATAATCGTGTTCATATCAATCTGAATGTTTGTAAACTTAAAGGCATTTTTTTAGGCTCCTGAAGAAGCTGTTGAGGAAGCCATGCCCGAGGAAGCCATGCCAGAAGTCTTGCCCGACGAGTTGCCTGACGACTCAAATAGTAAGTTTGCTCTGGTATTTTGTCTGGTAAAACGAACGCTGTATCAAGTACTATGTCAGTTTAAATTTGTAGCTAATTTTTTACTAAACTGAAAACGATATTCAGCTGTTTCTTATATTATTAATAGCTTTCGATGTCAAAAAATTATTCTATATAATTTATAGAGAATTTCTTGAATGCCTATTACGGATATATCCATTAACGTTTTATGCAGTTCCAATAAATGGTGACTTGTCATGATTGTGAGAAATTTAAAGGGAAGGCAGATGTCACTCAATTTTTGTGACCATTTTATCGAGCACGAATACTGGACCTGTTGTCGCCGTTGCTTTTGGAGAAAAATTAATCATCATTTCGTAAATACCTTCACCTCGGAAAAAACCCCGGGATAGATTTCTAAACATGTCAGTAACATCGAATTTCGCTGCCGTCTGATTAATGAAAGTGTTCATTTTACACGGGGAGATAAACATGTCGTAAATCTGTTATTATTAAGAACGCTGAAGTGTCATTTTTCAGTGAGATTCATTGCATACCTACCATTAAACTTCAAATTTATGTAATCTGTAAGAATTGAATTCTGATGCAATGTAAATAATTTTAATTATAATGCATAAAAATTCGCGTGCGCAATAAATTCGTAATTTAATATAATGTAAAAGCTAATAACGTACTATTTACGTTAGGTAAATACGTAATACCGTATATTCGCGTGACATTTCCGCAAGTTCCGTTGATTGACATTAAGATCTAGTTTTAAGTTCAAGGAAAGGTAAAACTAGACTAGAGTATCTTGATTTTTTCAGACATGCGTTAATGGAAACGCTTAGCTTTTGTATTGACTGCTTCCATTTGTTTCTGCAACATTGGAATTCATTGGAATTATGTTTCCTGCACAAGATCTTATAATTGTCACCGGCTCAAATTGCCCTCGATTAATTATTAACACTTCTACGTATCATTACCGTCAATGCACGCATATTCTCATTCGTCGTGAATAGAGTTATTAACACAAACTCGAATCATAAGGGTAATGCCTTGATCCACTTCTTCAATGAATTATGATGGACCGCATGCAAGTTGCCCCTGACAGGACGTGACTGGATTCTTTTTCAGCCATTCGTTTAGCGATGCTCCTGCCAGCTTAGCAGAAGTGTACTGGCCGCCTCTATTTACCGTGTTATATATTGGCCTCTTGTACATGTGTTATAGGTATTTATTATACTGTGCTATATATTGGCCTCTTGTATATGTGTTATAGGCGTTTATCATACTGTGCTATATATTGGCCTCTTGTATATGTGTTATATTTACTTACCATGTTATATACCTATTAGCCTCTTGTATATGCGCTACTGGCTACGGTAGGACCCAGTAGCACCCATTAACTCGAGGCCAGAACATGATAATTAGTGGTGATTTACGTTCGAAAGTTGTACTAGCGGCCACTACTGTCCCCGTGTACAAGCACCCAGGAGTAGCATGTTTCTTCGTTCAAAGTTCAACTAGCGGTTGTTTGATTAACTTAAAAAGTTTTTGAGCTTGGGAAAATTTTGTCAAATGCGGTAAAAAATTTTATGATTACGAAGCATCTGGTGGCGATGAAGCGGCAGCTGACGTTGACAACAATGCGGGCCTATTGGATGACGATGTTGATCTTGATGACATCCAACCGCCGCCTGACCTTCTGGATGGCGATGAGGCGCCTGGTGAGCACGTCGGAGTGGATAATGTTACATTGGGATTGAACATTTTTTTTCGCTGCAAATTTTTATGCACGAATAAAAATTATTACGCTTGAATACAAAATATCTACCTGCGCATGAATAATAAATTTGCACACCGCGATAAAAAAATGTGTCGGTGTGTGTGTCTTTTTTGTCGTTATGTGATCATGTTTGCTAGATGACAAATAAAGTCTTCTCGGTGGGTATAATATTTTGTAAGTGGATAGTAAATATTTCAACTCGGTGAGTTTCAGCTCATGTTGCTGATCACTTCATCTTCACGGTGAAGCGTTCTTCAAGACATGCGCGTGCCAGAGGTTATGTCTCTCTAGTTTCACGGCGTGAACTACATGGTTATGAGTGATGGCAGCTATGCATGTTTACAGCGAGCGGTATTCGACTCCGCACTTTTTTTGGAATTTTTAATAATGCAAATATTGTTGTTCACCTCATATGTATCTCTGGACGCAAGTTCACAATCAAAGTTTTGATTTTAATTGTTTCTGAAAAGGTTTTTGGCGCTGCAACGTACGCCAGTTATGTCCCTGGCCGCGTTCGTCATCAGTTACAATTTCTGTGTCGAATCGCACGTTTCAATCTCGCTTGGGAGCTCAGTCGCCTGTGCCTCCTAATCCCCTGTTTTTTTTCAATTCTTCTATAGAATTGTTTAAGCCGCCTGTTGCCCTTTTTATTGAAATAATTAAAGCGTTTGGCCCTGTGTGTGTTTTTTTTTTCTTTCAGTCTCATCCCTGAAATGTTACAAACTTTCACAGCCTTATGTTGCCCTTTCCCTGAAATTAGGAGAAACTTCACTGGCGTGAATTTTATTTTCGACTGAAATTGTTCGAGCTCTCATCGCCGTGTGGCTTTTTCACTGCAATTGTTGAAGCTATTGTCGCTGTGTGTGGCCTTTTCACTGAAATTTTGGGTGCTATCACTTTCGTCTGTCCTGCTAATAATAAAATTTATGAGAGCTTTCACTGCCGTATGTCGCCCACTCCTGAAATTATGAACACTTTCTCCATCGTGTGTCGCATTTTCACTGAAATGTGTAGGTGCTTTCATCGCTGCATCTCACCTTTTTTTTGGAAATGTGGTGGTATAAATCCCACTTTATAATAGAATATTCGAGCGATCTTGTCCACATCGACAAAACCGTTCTTGCGTCTTGCTAAATTAGCTTTTAATTCTTCAATATTGTAACTAGTGACTTGTTATAGTGCGGCAGCAGTGGCTCAAACGATACTATATAGCGGGCGACATGGACTGCCATATATGGTACTATATATGAGGAATTTGTTTATGGTGAATGTGCGAGTATTGACCTGGACCCGTTCTATGAAAATATTTACGATTATTTTTCTCCGTACGCCAATCCCTACCGGCTTTTCGAGCTAAACCCACCAATCACAGACGAGAAATCAGCCGCTGCGCGAACTTGGGACGTTATGTACTACTTAGACCGCTACGCTAAACCTATATATGTAGTCCTCTACGTGTACCTAGTTTTCTACGTGTATCTAGGCCTATATGCACACTTATTACTACGCAGCGTCCGTTCATACAAATGACGTCAAACAACTAGGTATATGATTATGAGTTGATTGCGTTGAGACACCGTGACTGGTAAGTTGTTCTAAGGGAATTTTTCAATTATAAGTTTTTAAATAGGTAAAAATTTTAAATCAAAAGTTTTCAATTAAAAATTTTAATTGAAAATTGTAATTAAATTTTAAATTAAAAATTTTCAATTAAATATTTTTAAATTAAAAATTATCAATTTACCTAATGAAGACCGACGTGACTCGTGTGCCCCAGGGGGCGGTGAAGACCTGGGCATAGGCTCAGGAGGCCCAGCGTCGCCCGTGGGGGGCGAGGCCCCCGTGGACCCAGCCATCCTGAAGGCCATGGCCCCGCGGGGTGAGCTGCACATGAGAAATAATATTGTTTTCTATGAATTATCGCTGTAATATTATTGAAATATTGAATATTATCGATTTTATTTAAGCTTTCTATGTGTACTTACTTAAAAAGTAACAGTAATTGTTTGAGAAGTAATTTATCTGAATCTTTATTTTGATTTCAGGTTTCAATTTGGCATAATTGAACAATCATTCAAATAATCATTCTAACTAATCATTCTAAATGATTAGTTAGAATCATACATGTATTATAGAGAATCATTCTATTTAAACTAGTTAATTAATCATTCTAACCAAACTAATTAACTAATTCCAACTAATAATTCTAACTAATCAGACTCTCTAATCATTCAAACTAATCATCTAACTAATCATTCAGTACATTTCAGCGCCTAACGCTCCCCCGACTCCCCCAGACCAGCTGGAGGTGCTAGGTGACCTGGGGGATCACCCTGACTCTGGTGTAACTAATGATTCTAACTACGTAATCATCTAACAAATCATAACTAATCATCTAACTATCTAACTAATGATAACTAATCGCTCCCCCCACCCCCCCAGACCAGCTGGAGGTGCTGGGTGACCTGGGGGATCACCCTGACTCTGGTGTTGGCTCCATCGACTCCCCCAAGTCCCCCTCATCTCCCCCTGCTGTGGAGTCCCCCCCTACCCCCCCTCGTGTGGTCCCCGCACCACGACGTGGTCCTATGAGGGCCACACATCCCGACGACGATGAGGCCAGCGTCCCTATGGAGGCCGTGGCCTCAGCGCCTCTCCCCGGGTCTTCCCGGCCTCCCTCCAGCCAGGGCTATGTCAGGTGTGGTCCTTAGATGGCAGGTGTGGTCCTTAGATGGCAGGTGTGGTCCTTAGATGTCAGGTGTGGTCCGTAGATGGCAGGTGTGGTCCTTAGATGTCAGGTGTGGTCCTTAGATGTCAGGTGTGGTCCTTAGATGTCAGGTGTGGTCCTTAGATGTCAGGTGTGGTCCTTAGATGGCAGGTGTGGTCCTTAGATGGCAGGTGTGGTCCTTAGATGGCAGGTGTGGTCCTTAGAGGGCAGGTGTGGTCCTTAGAGGGCAGGTGTGGTCCTTAGAGGGCAGGTGTGGTCCTTAGAGGGCAGGTGTGGTCCTTAGATGGCAGGTGTGGTCCTTAGA
>NW_025932545.1:34440-34911 GCF_000764305.2 Hyalella azteca
GCTGAGCTTTGACCTCTCTGCTGATCATTGACCTCTCTGCTGACCTTTGACCTTTCTGCTGACCTTTGACCTTTCTGCTGGCCTTTGACCTCTCTGCTGACCTTTGACCTCTCTGCTGAGCTTTGACCTCTCTGCTGATCATTGACCTCTCTGCTGACCTTTGACCTCTCTGCTGACCTTTGACCTCTCCGCTGACCTTTGACCTCTCTGCTGACCTTTGACCTCTCTGCCGACCTTTGACCTCTGCTGACTATTGACCTCTCTGTTGACCTTTGACCTCTGCTGACCATTGACCTCTCTGCTGACCTTTGACCACTCTGCTGACCTTTGACCACTCTGCTGACCTTTGACCACTCTGCTGACCTTTGACCTCTCTGCTGACCATTGACCTCTCTGCTGACCATTGACCTCTCTGCTGACCATTGACCTCTCTGCTGACCCTTGACCTCTGCTGACCATTGACCTCTCTGC
>NW_025932545.1:36062-44482 GCF_000764305.2 Hyalella azteca
GCAGGTCTGAGTGGTGGAGTGGGCAGGGCTGAGTGGTGGAGTGGGCAGGTCTGAGTGGTGGAGTGGGCGGGTCTGAGTGGTGGAGTGGGCAGGGCTGAGTGGTGGAGTGAGCAGGTCTGAGTGGTCGAGTGAGCAGGGCTGAGTGGTGGAGTGGGCAGGGCTGAGTGGTGGAGTGGGCAGGTCTGAGTGGCAGAGTGAGCAGGTCTGAGTGGTCGAGTGGGTGGGGTCTGATCGGTGGAGTGGGCTACACCACTCATTACTTACGATGAAATAAAAATCTAATCTCCTTGCTTTGGTAAGACCAGGCGATGCATGTCCAGTGAGTAATGATATTTTTTTTAAATTGATGGCCAATGCATAAAACGATAATCAGCAATAATCATTTCAATAATAAATGCTTTTCCTGCCGCCGATCTTTCGCATTTGTATTTCCATTAATCACGTAGGTATATGTATTAGTATGTGAATTAATCACGTATATGTATTAGTATGTGCATTAATCACGTAGGTATATTTATTAGTATTTAATCACGTATATCTAGGTATTACTATGTGCATTAATCACGTATATGTATTAGCATATGCCTTAATAAGGAACATTTATTCGTAATATCAGCCAAGATGCTGGACTACCTACAAGAAGACCTGGACTCCATGCAGAAGGAGCTCCACGACTGGCGGGACGAGAACAAGAGTCTGCGTCACACGCTTCGAGCTGAACAAAGGTATAACTTTATTATATTATATTGTATAATATTGTATTGCTAATTTGTTATGTATATAATATTGTTTGGTTATTTTATTATATAATATTGTATTGTTAATTTATTACCTATATAATATTGTATTGTTAATTTTTTATATAATATTGTATTGTTAATTTGTTATATAATATTGTATTGTCAGCTTTGATTAGGCTATGTTGGCCTGTTGGCCTAAAAATTAGTTAATCTCGTCGATTTCGACCAGAATTTTTACAATTAGTTGAGGATTTCGAACCCCAACTTTATACTGTAATCATGGCGATCCTAACCTCTGGGCCACCGCGAGCTTAGATTACTTACGTTCACTTAGCGAGTTTTGAAAGTATGGCCCCAGCACTCTAAAAAATTATTGCTCTACGGAATAAGTAGATTCGAAAATAGGTAAGTTTTGCCGGATATTGACTTTGAGTGTAAAAGTAAAACGATTGATAAGATCACAGAATGACTAAGAATTTACGAACAAACCAAATTTTTTATTTATAAATTAAATTCTTGTTTAAATAGCAACTCTCGTTCCTATCTATTTTAATTTGATAATAGATTATTTTCCCGGTACTTAGACCCTATACAATATTTTACTCTTGAATATAACAGGCGTAGAAAGAACACCTGTACGGGTGTTTATAATTCTATTTATTTAATGCTGATTCCTGAACTCATTTACCTATACCATTCACTCGTGAACCTCAGTTATATCAACGCATCATCATTCTTATCACTATCATTGATGCTCGCCACTACCTGAAGCGTGTGCTGGACTTGGGCCAACGATAGATGTTGAACGCGATTTCCTTTGTCGCGGCGCTAGCGATGATCAATTTTCATCATTATTTGATGCTCATGCTGCTGCTCATGTTGATGCTCATGTTGATGCTCATGTCTTTGCCCATGTTGACTCATATGCTAACGCCAATGCACATGTTGAAAGTTACATGCTCATGTTTTTACCCATGTTCATGCTGCTCATGTTGTTCCTCATGTTCATGGTGCTCATGTTGTTCCTCATGTTCATGCTGCTCATGTTATTCCTCATGTTCATGGTGCTCATGTTGTTACTCTTGTTTATGTTGTTTCAGCAACATGGCGTCTGCCATCGAGCCGCTGACGGTACAGCTGAAGGAGCTGGACGCAGCCATCCTAGAGCAGCAGGACCGCATCAGCATCGTCAAGTGCTCCGTGCTGAGGAATAACGACCGCATACACTCCCTCCTGTCAGCCGTCAGTCTCGGTGCTGACTAGTCGTCTGACTCTTGTGCTCTGACTAACCTCCTGACATTTTATGCTCTGATTAACCTTCTGACATCTTACGCTCTGATTAACCCTGTCAGCCGTCAGTCTCGGCGCTGACTAGTCGTCTGACTCTTGTGCTCTGATTAACCTCCTGACATCTTACGCTCTGATTAACCCTGTCAGCCGTCAGTCTCGGCGCTGACTAGTCGTCTGACTCTTGTGCTCTGATTAACCTCCTGACATCTTACGCTCTGATTAACCTCCTGACATTTTATGCTCTGATTAATCCTGTCAGCCAGCAGCCTCGGCGCTGACAAATCTCCAGAAAACTCGCTGTCAGATTAACCTCCTGGCAACTTACTCTTCGATTAACCACTTGACATCTTACGCTCTAGTTGACATTTTTCACTTATTTCATTGCTAATGGCAAATAAAGTTCATTCTTCACCAGAAACGAACCGGTTACGGAACCGACCTAACCATTCGCTAAACGCTTCAACTGTTTAACCATTAATTTAAGTGACGATGGGATCCCAATAATTTGATGTCTAGAATTATTTACTTTGAGCATAATTGGTTTCCTCTTTATGCGAGTTATTTTAAACCTTATTCTCATTTGTCATATTCTACGTATTCACCTCAAATTTTATCGTAATTTAGCTATTTTATATTCCTTCATGTTAATAATTACTTTTACTGTCCTTCATAATACGATATTCACCTGCAATGTTCACTCAGTGCTCAACATATCAATTTATTTAAGGTATCTACAGTTGAACTCATGAACCTTGTTGCCATATTCAACACGTTGAATGTGGTACGACCAATCTGTTGGTTTACCGGTAGGTCAGCGTTGAATGCGCGTTGATGCTAGTCTATAATTGAATATAGGAACTTGAATCACATTGTCGTTAACGATCACAGATTCGTGTACATATATTTTATCCAGAGTTATAATAAATATTTATAGTTCGGTAACCGCACCCGAATAGATAATTAAGTTATATAACTCATATAGAAAGTAGTTATAATCTTCAGCTCATTTCTTAATTTATATTTTTAACTTGAGTTTTCTTTCTCCAATTTTTTTCAAATGAATCTAAGAAATGAAAGGAATTCAAATGAATTCATTGAAAAGAATATAAATTTGTTTTTGTGTCTACAATCCGTAATAAAATGTTTTTTAAAAGTAATTCATGCTATCTATGAATGCACTACACAAGAACTAAATATATTTCAGGCATTAACTATTGCGTATCTGCACGGTGAGTTACTTAATAAGAGCTCCATGCAATATAGCACTTGCTGCACTCTCAACGCTCTATTCTAACTTATTCATAAGTCATGTTATCAATTGCTTTGTGGTGTGACATTTTCGTAGTATACATGAAAATATCGAAAAATACCCAAAGAACTTTCGGTGCAGTTCGAGCATTTCATACCCTATGTAATGTTAACTCTCATATACACTTGGAGGAACTAGTGAGTCTTCGTCCAAGTACCGATAAAAAATTAGCCCATGTGTGCTACCTGCAGAATGTATGTCACTATTTGGATAATATAACCATCATTGTTCTGAGTATAGGTAACAAATATGACCAACATTGTTCTGAGTGTAGGTAACACTTGTGCCTCACCCGACGCTGCAGCAATTTAGGGCAGGGTGGCCCAGTGGTTAAAGTACAGAGTACCATGATTGGAGCAGAGAGGCGCGGGTTCGATCCCAGCTCTGTGCGCCAGTTTCTGGTCAGAATCGGCAAGGAGGCCGGGCGGTTAAGCACAGCAGAATTCAAGTACTGACTTGCGAGTTCGAGACCGCAAAATTCTGTGAATGTTCTGCGATGTTGAGAATCGGCGACAGGCCTACGGCCTAATAAACGCTGAAACCGTTATTATGGCAGCTTCAGCTCGGAATTAAATATGAATTTTGAGATCCATTTTTACCGCTTTGTTACTTTACCGCTATAGGATTGAAACATTGTTATTCTTAATTATCTTTTTTAACGATTAATTCGGCCATCAATGGGAGATAGAATTGTAACAAATTATCGCGTCATCGATTCAATTAATACTTAGTGAAACTATCTATACTATCTATACCAAATCTATCAATAATTTTAAATATTGTTGAGTTATTATTCCGGAATACATGAAAATGAATTTTATAAGTAATTTACAATTTGAATTTTCATGGTATTTTCATTCAGCATTAAAGAGATATCGATTGCTGGGATTCGGCTCTATCACCCCGATATATATTCAAGTGACGGAAAAATTTTGGTCCATTCTTTCTTTCTTTCAAATTCAAGTTTTGTTCCCAAGCTCGTTCTTGGTTCATTCAAGTTGATCAGCAGCTTGGATGTGCGAGAGTTGTAAATGATTTCTAATTCAACATTTTCCTGTACAATGATTATACTCGTGCCTTTTGAACTTGCCGGTGTAGTTTAGTTTTTATTGTTCTCCCTAAACTTTGATTGAATTTATAAGATTGCGATATAATTACTAGAAATTTACCAGTAATTATTAATTCATTTAACTTCAAAATACATTTGTGCATTGAAATCAATGGCAGTTTATTATTTCACTGACTCCTGCGCTTTCTTCTAAGGTGTTTCTCATGTTTTTTGCTAGTATTTGAATTTTGCACCAGACGGATTTTGCTAGTTATCATTTTGCACCAGACGAAGCATTTAACGTTCAATTATTTCGTCTGAGGGCCACGCAACATGTCGTATGCGTAAGGCGTTATGGCCGTTTTCCACTACGGGACTGATTCTGAAGGATTGAGACTGGCCTGAGACCAATAAGCCACATGGCTGGGCCTCAAAACTGGCGTGCGCGTTTCCACTACGCGCGTGTGCTGGGACCGAGACAGACCGTCTGGGCTACCGCACTCGCTGGCCTTTGAAGATAGATTATGCAGCCGCTCTTGCTTTACTAGCTGTTGTCACTATGCGCAGGAGGAAACAAAGATCTATTTACCTAATAGCAGTTATGAAACGCAAGAATGGTTTCAAACTTCTCATTAACATAGTTTATTCGTGTAATAACATGCATTCACCAAGGGATTGAGAAACAGCATTATCTTATTATACCTTTAATGTGTGGAGAAAATTAGATGCAATAAATACGTCACAATGTGTAATAATGTCTGGTTTTTGGTCTATAGATTTAGATAATGTCAAGGCGTTAATCAAGGCGTGTTTGACAAATGCTACTACTATTATTAGTTATTGTGTTCATTTACTATTTACTGAGTATACATACACTGTAAGTACAATAAGATAATTAAGATTTTTTATTTGACGGACAAGTGAATCCATGTTAATAACCTGATAAAATCTGTTAATAAGAAGTTAGGAAGTATTATTTTCATTTTTCGATGTTCGTGGATGGATATAATTTCTCCATTTCTTTACTTATTTTCTCTAATTCTGTCCCTGTAAAAAGAGCTTTTTACTTGCCAGAGGCAAGATGCCTCTCTATATTAATCGATAAGCCTTTCAGTGACATCTCTGCTCCAGTTTCCGTAATACGATAAAACCTACTAAGGGCGCAAGAATAAAATTCAACCCGAATTTTATTCAATCGCGGCGAGAAACCTAGACATATATATCAGTACTAGCTTCCTACTTCATTGGCTACTTGAAGCTAAAAACATATTTATTCAAATAGTCGACCCGACAATTCTAAAAACTGATGGCCTTTACCAAAACGGAACACGAGACGCACCAACTCCACGAGAGCCGCTTATATCTTTCAGGGGAAGCCCTCATATTAACGGGCGAACCCAAGCGGCACAGACACCGGGCCTGGAACACGATGTCTCGATCCAGGCAAGCCTAGGGCGATCACGCCTACACGATGAATTTCATGATTTTAGTTAATCTCATCATTATTAGGCGCTCCAATAAGGTACGACGGTAGACGCCCAACGCGGCTCGGCTATGCAGAGCGCACTGGAAACCAAGGGGGCAGACTGGTCAAAAAGTCGGCTCCCACGTCAGGTAAACACTGGGGGCGGTCGGCTTCTTCACGGTTCACACCCTTGAACAAACGCCTGAGAAGAACACGGTCGGATCTCAGAAGCCGACGCCACACCAGAAAAGGTCCCTCCCACTTGGGAAGCAGAATATGCCATTAAATCTCCCAAGCAACATAGGAATCAAAACCCCACTTCACAGTCCAATAAACTTCATATAAATTCTGAACCGGCAATATTAACAGCGTCTATGTAAGACTCCTACACATAAGCCGAGCCTAACCGGCAATCGCAACCCGGACAATGACACCTCATCCACGGAAGCCAACGAACAAAATGACCAGCCTAGAACCGCTCATCCCGCTCGTGACCTCGCGGTAGATTCGTTCAGTGAACACCTGCGTGTCAAACCTCTACAGCGAGAAGTTCGCAAACTTCCTGACCTCTTACTTGTGAAGTCACGAGAAAAAATGCGTTGACACACCAAGTGGAGAGTAAATCGCATTTAGCCTTCGTAGTGCAGCTGCAGCTCCATAAATATGGCAAGTCTTCAGTTAAATAGGTTATGCGCGCTCCACGTATCCAGTTACACGGTAGAGCTCAGCAAATTGACTAACTGACGAAAGTTTTAATTCTTAGTCTAGCCTGACAGTAATTTTGTTTCAATATAAACTAACCGCCCAGCAAAGAAGCAACAGCAAAGTGTACTGAGAGAAGAGCTCCACTTCGATAAACTCATCGGTGTGTTTGTTTTAAATTCAGCGTCTTTCGTCTGTCCCACTCGAGTTATTCTCTCATATTGTTTCAAGCTTCAGTTGTTCAAGCGGCTGTGCTATATATATCATCAATTTTTTTCAATTGCTCGATATATAGCGCTGATTTGACGATACTTGGACCGCTCTTAAATAGAGAACTATACCTTAAATGGGGTTGTATTCGCCAACTATCTAATGAATGACCTTTTAACGATATACTGTATATCATTGCACGAATACGGTAGAGATAAATAAATAAGCATGAGCCTCATGTTGTTAAATAGAAGGTAATTTAAATTGTTGTCCGTATTTCATCATTATAGTAATAACTATATTGGAAACAAGCTTCTTTCTATATTGAAACTATACTATGACTATATTGGAAGCGTCTGCTTCTTACACCAAGAATTTATTAAATGCAGCTAAAATTCCTGAAACTCATCAAAGCTCTGTAACCTGAATTCAGTTTGAATTAATTATGTCTTCATAAACACGTTTATTCTTAATATTGAAATAAAGTTATCGAACAGAAACGATGCTACGATCGTTCGCTTTCGGAGATCTCGTAGTTTTTTATTGCCTCAAACTTTATACACGAATTTCTACTGTTATTGATGCCAGACTTGCAGCCAACTCCGCTTTGATCTCTAACTTAAAACAGGTATTCTGAAGTTATATTCACTTTGGCTCCGGCGCGCGTGCCTGAAGTGTTATCTTGCAGCGCGTCAGCTGAATAATATGAATAAAATGAAGCTTGGCTAAGAGAAATGCTTTAAATAATTAAACATAGCCTAGACCGAAGCGCTTCTTTCTCCTTTGCTTAACTCGATGAATATATATATGTTAATATTTCGCTACAAGACAAGACAAATTCTTCTCCGGTTACTTTGAGGGCAGTTTTTATTGTTTTTTTTTTTCAATTAGTTAAAGCGTTACATCTTAGCGCTTTTTTGTAAAGTCAACGGTCGGTCACGGAAAATTCTGCAGTAGAGTTCGCGTCATCAGACGTCTTGAATTTGCATGAGCCTTCTCGTTTACAGCAACGGTGTTCGATGTGAATAAGAATTTTGATAATTTGAATTATGAGAGACCACTATACGCGCATCGGCGATGTGAATTCACAGCCAACACAATTTACTCGTCATGTTAGCATTTCTCTTAATTTTTGCAATGCTCGCGGAACTCCAACATTGTTTCAATCAAGGCTTGCGATGCTTTTCGTGTTGGATAAAAACTGAACGCTAGTCCATCATCATCGCAGTGAAAGCAAAACAATTGAATCCTTCATCATTGATCTTGTGTTTGCTGCAAATGATTACAGTTCATACTTAATCATCTGCCGTCGCCAAGCTCTGGTCGCTCATTTGACCGGCATGCGGTAGATTTAAACAATTCTAAACTCTCTGATATACGTTTCCGTATTACGTTTCCGATATTACGACAAACAAACAATTTTCAAAAGAATTTCACCTTATAACCTTAAATCATATACAGTTTTGTCGTGAAAAGTTTGAAACAAATTTCCTGGCAAATAAAATAACAGTTTTTGCATACTACTTTTGATCCAGTGTTGTCGGGGCAGGTTTCGGCGATTGTTTCCTACACCAAGAGTGAATATGTACATAGCATATAGCGATCCATTATTACAGATTATTACATAGCATATTACAGGCAAGCACGAGGAGGGCA
>NW_025932546.1:0-490 GCF_000764305.2 Hyalella azteca
AGCAAGAGGCCCGGATAACACTAGGCTTACTGAACTATTATTTGATTTGAGCCGATGCGAAGCGTGAAATTATTTTCTAAGAAATATATGCATGTATCAAGGCAGGATTAGAAGCAAACTCCAGTCCAGTTCAGGAGTCTGATTTATAAATTCATTAAATGCTGTAAAGTAATGGCTTTCGTTTTGTTTAAAATTAAGCTATGCTTATTTCCCATATTCGATGAAACCTATTTCCAATATTTTCTCAAATCTCTTTCCTTCGTGCTACCCTATAAATCACTCAAATTATGATCACTCCGAGACTTCTCTGGAATTCCATCTAGTAAGATACATGCAATTATAGATATGCATTAGTATTTCCTATATTGTTATTAAACATTTTTAATAATTTTCAGACACTTTTAATTTAAATAACGACAAAAATGTATAAGGAATCAAATTCTGAAACAGTGGAGTTGCTGTTTGACGCCGGTCAAAACTCCACTGAATT
>NW_025932547.1:0-68138 GCF_000764305.2 Hyalella azteca
GAGGCCTCGCGCTGTTCGAGGCAGATGAGGCCATATCATCGCTAGACTGCTTGGACGCGAGGTGAAGTCGGCCAAAACGGCCTAGATTTGCGCGTCTGCGAACGTCTCTGCGGCGAACGGCCGCAATGACTGCGAGAATTTCGAACTGGGAAGGGCTTACACACGACTGTTCTCGGCCCAAGACAAGCTTCGCTATTTGACGTCACCAAGGGCGTGACTTGATAAACAGGAAAGGCTAATACAAGGAAATGCTTATGAGCATATCGCATGTGAAGGATCCTATCTTTCAACAAGGAAGACATCAATCAGGAAATATCCAGGGACGAATGGTATCACCATTGTCACCTGACAATCCTATATGTCATAAACTTCACAATTTCTGCCCCGGCGTTACAGTGATAACTGATAATGATAATCAGCCCTGGCGTAACAAAGACAAGCTAAACAAAGACTTCATGTCTATGGCTTTAAATAAGTCATTTTAACAATTTAATTTTATACGTCATTGAAAATAAAAAAAAAATTTACTTATGAAAATCCTTGTGTCTGAGCTGCCATGAGTTAGCGTCACTCGCAATTCTGATCCATGATGATCTGATCACTCGCAATTCTAATCCGTTACCATGATACGGTTTCCGCGGCACTATTAAGCTAAATAATACGATGTAGAGCAGTCGAGATATATCAGATTAATGTTTTTACACATATAAACCTAAGCTTCACTGAACAAGCTGTGATTTATTAGTGCTAAGTTCGTCTTGTGTTTCCATTCACTGTTGAGGTTACAGGCAACACGGCTGACTTGACGCCATACCTCCCAGTGCTGCGAGCAGTCCCTGAAATGGAATAAATTGAATAAGTTTCGTACAATTCTTGTGCTAGACTACAACGTACTATACAATTCTGTACATCAAGATTACACACATACATTTTAGTAAAAAATTAGGTACATAATTGAAAGTTAGCGCTTAAAATTTGGCTAAGCACTTCCAATCGAAAGAGTCCTATTGATGCAAAAATACAAAGCATTGGTCGTTTCTGAATGATGATATACCTATACATCGTCTTTTACTCTATTTAAGTTGTCCATAAATTAGAATGTACATCAGACCCTTCTTTACTCGAATTTATGATATTAATAATTACCATAAAATGAGACCTGACGAGGACGAATTTATGCCCCGGGAGCTGCTTGCACGAGGAACCGTCTTCAGGCATCTGTAGTTAGTACCTTAGAGATGGCATCACGTACCTAACCTAGTGAGGCGAGATGACAGAAATTCACAGTACATCCTGGAACATAAACTGTGCCCAACAATACTCCTATGAAATTGGACGTTCTTTGGATTTCTTACCTTTAGTGACAATTCTCATGAGGTGCAAATCAGCCGAAATTAGACACCAGTTCATAAAGTGACCAAATAGCAGACCACTCATGCGTACTCCACCCAACATTTCTGTGGCATAACTGGTGCAAATGGCAACCAAGTCTCGTGACAACTTCCTCAGCTACAGTTTTCGTGAGAAGAATAAATACTGACCAGACGAGATGTATCCATCATTTCCCTTCAACTTGATGGATTAATTTAATTTGATCAATGTCAGATCCTATATTTGAGCAAGTAAGAGTATAATCCTGCAAATGATATGTTTAGTCAAACTAGCGATTATTAAATGACATTGACTAAATTAACTCTGCTTATCCACTTCTGCTTTTTTACCTGCTTACCGATTGCTTTACACAGAATACAGTATTTAAATTGAAGGCTATTAACGTTACTAATCAATATTGAAGTAATGGTCAATTATTTATAAATTATAATTAAGTTGAGTTATAAGTTATAATTGAGTAACCACTCTTATTCTAAATGGTCAACTCAGAAGTAATTATGTCTACCCAACTGAACTAAGGCAACATGCCGGAAATAAAAGAGCATTTCACACTAGGCTAACAGTGGCGGCCACTACAACTATCAAAGACCAACGGTCAATTATTATCATACAACTGGCCTCATGCAGACGCATTCTTGCCCCGGTAGAAACCAGGGCTTTATATTGCAAGGGCAAGAGCATGTTAAGTAGTAGCGGTTAGCTAATACATGTTAAGTAGTAGCGGTTAGCAGCTTCATGTTAAGTAGTAGCCGTTTGCAACTACTTAACTTGATGAGAGACAACGCGGAGAGGTGCAACAAATAGTTCGCAAATTCAAACACTCGAAGATAAATGAACGTGTGTGTGTGTGCGCAAACCAATCATAACATAACATAACATAACATAACATAACATAACATAACATAACATAACATAACATAACATAACATAACATAACATAACATAACATAAAACATAATATAACATAACATAACATAACATAACATAACATAGTGATGTCGGCGCTGAAGAGTAGGCCCATGATGTGGCCTGTCGCCGATTCTTTTCCTTTTCGTGCCTTGTTCATAGAAGATCTAAAATCGTGTCATTTGACCGGATCTTTTCAGGGCTGACGATCATGTTGATTATTAGGATTTATCTCAGCGATATTCGTGTTATTCAGTATTTTCTTGTCAACAAACAATCAACATGCAATAGTAGCCAAAAGTCCAGGCACTATCCATCGCAATGTTAGTTTTGAAAAGTTCTGGTCAAAAGGCCAGTTTTTAGATCTCCTGTGAACGAGTCACGAAAATTACATGAATCGGCGACAAGTCACATCAGGCCTATTATTCAGCGCTGAAAATACTTAACTGAACTATTCTACTATACCTTGTCATTACGGAGTAAAGTGTAGAGACATGAGAAGTACCTCGAAGTCAAATTTATCATATCAGTACGTGAGGAACAATCATTCGTCTTTGCGAAAGAAAATATAATGCATTGACTCCACACAGAAATATTAGTGGGTCAGCTACTGCTGTTCACATTACTTTGAAAACAAGCCATTATGGGTAAGTTCAACGACTGCAAACAACCTGAAGGGTATTCTTTCACTAATCGGTTTGACTGAAAATTCTAGTGCCACATTGTACCTGCCCTCCGCGTACCACTCTATCTGTCTTAAGTGACACAAGGTTGACTGATCAGGAATTTAAAAGCAAAGAAAATACCACAAAAATTCACCATATCTTTATAAGAGAAAACGTTTCGGAGTCCAGCTCCATCGTCAGTTCAAAACACAAAATTCTGTTCAGAAAAAGTTCAGTCCTAGAAACACAAATAAATCAATTAGTAGAGTAAAATGCACTAAAAATAAATAGATAAGACATGAAAATAATGCTAGTAAACGTAAACGGCCTATCTATTTACTATTTCAAGAGGAAAGGAGCTAAAAGCGGCATTCAGACTAGGCTTCTGTTTGAATATATACAGGAATTCTAAAATTCGTAGATCACTAACACCGGATGCGGAAGCTAGAATTTTGAAATCACCATCAGATACAGAGGTGTTGCACTGCTCGGCATGAACTCGTACAGCAGAATGAGGTGGATGTGCAAGTAGGTTCCCTGTTCTATAACTCCTGCCCTTATGCTCAGCCAACCTAGTATAGAAATTGCGTGCCGTCATACCGACGTACGCTGATGCGCACTGCGCACAACTATATCTGTAAACTAGTGACGATCGCATAAGAACAGGTAGGGTATCCTTATACCTGAAAAACGAGCCGATTCTAAAATTGTTAACCAGCAACACGTGAAGATTTACATCCGGAAGATATTTGGCAAATAAAACTTTTATTTCTTTTGACATAGTCTCAGATGCGGGTCCAAAGTAGGGAAAAGAACAGTAAACAACTTTCCTATTGTCACACTTAGGAACGACTGCAGTATATTGCCTGGACATAAACTTTTTAATTTGGGTGAGCACCAGGCGTGATGGAAAGCCATTTTGTGAAAAGATATTGCGCAACAATTCAAATTCAGAGTGCATGGCTAATTTGGGTGAGCACCAGGTGTGATGGAAAGCCATTTTGTGAAAAGATATTGCGCAACAATTCAAATTCAGAGTGCATGGCTATTCAATGATCAATTGAATATTGAATTGATCAATCAATGATCAATTCAGAGTGCAAGTAATGATTCGTTGCAACGTTCAGTGGTGGACAACCATTACTCTCTGGGCTATTCGCTTCAGAATATGGTGGCGTAAAGCTCCTGATGATATTTATAGCAAGAAGATGTCATCAGCTGATTACTGACGGATGGCATTATTCGCGGCTGATTGGTGGTCATCCAGAAATATGCTAGGCGTTCCTTTCAGGGCTGATTGGTTCACCAAATTTGGGGATGCACGGCTGCGTTCCCATTTCTTGGCAGACCAGTGCTATCAACCCACCTTCCATAACA
This sequence comes from Hyalella azteca, assembly GCF_000764305.2. Classification (NCBI taxonomy): domain Eukaryota; kingdom Metazoa; phylum Arthropoda; class Malacostraca; order Amphipoda; family Hyalellidae; genus Hyalella; species Hyalella azteca. Next base: position 4,341 of record NW_025932547.1, read on the forward strand.
TTTAAACTTTTCTTTTCGGAACCAAATCTGGAGTTACAAGGTAATTTTTCTAATTTCATCTCTTCTGCAAAATCCCAAGAACTTTTCAACCTGTTTTCGAGCACAGTTCTAGTTGATTAAACGACGTAAAACCGAATTGAATATTTGATAACTTTTTACTTCATTCGTTAACGCAATTCAATGTTGTACATATACTTCCTCCGAACGCAATGACCATCTAATATCTCGCTATTTTGAATATTAATATTGGACTTTTGTGACTGCTATCACGGCAGTATTGTAAGCCTGTTACGATATTACTGCACAAGTATAGTAACTATTACTGACTTACTGACTAATTGAATGCCCTATTGGTACGCTGTAACGAGCCTCGTTAATGATTCGTTGTTCATGGTAGCTTTTGCACTCCAGGAATGAATCAACTAATGCTTATTTAGATACTGGAAATAATCTGTTAATTTTACCTGCCATGGCCTAATGACTGCATCTATCGTCACCCCGTGCCATTATCTGACAACTACCCATGTCATTACTGCAGTGCACACACATACCAGCCAGTATCAGAACACCACCTGTCTACCAGGCTGATATTCCGGTCCCATTTGTACATGATGGTTGCACAGTCAGAGTTGTCATTAGGGTCGTTTGGATTCCAGACTTCTGAGCCTGGTACGCCGGACATGACTTGGCCGGTGCGCCAGGTCCACACGGAGTTGTAGCGGTGAACCCCCACGTGGTAGAACACATAATCCGTTTGGCCAGCTGGTGAGAAGTAGCAAGTAGGTAAGATTGTTGGTAAAGAGTTTCCATTACTAAAAGAAACGAATTAGTGTGTCCGAGGATCTTATCTTTAGTCTAATGTGCATGGGCATGAGCTCATGATTTGGAAGCGGTAGACGTACTCCAACGAGACGTATGTACTGTACTTACTTGGTTATTAAACTTACTACACTCGATTAGTTGTCATCAGAATCCAGTTAAATAAAAATTTTTGTTCGGATTACGAGAAGAATTATTGAATAAAACTTGTTGATATTCATTGAGCATTTCACGTTTGGAAGTTATTTAAAAGATTTTGTAATCACAATCCCTTACATGGGAGGAACGAATTTTCTTTGACGTAATCTGTGAGCTTCCAGAAGTTGTCGGCGTAGAGCGAGACGAGCTGGGAGCCGCCGGGGCACGAGGCCTGGGCAACGTCGTACGTCACCCAGTTCTCAACCACACGCACACAACCGACGTCTGCAACCCAGTCGAAGGTAGCCGGGCAAGGCGGGGTTGTGGACGGGGCTGTGGGTGAGGATTAGTGGCTCAATATTACTTCAATTTAAGCAGAACGTGGATAATGTCAACGAAATTCCGCCACATATCAGATCGCACGAGTATTTCAAATCAGCAAACAAAAAAGTTTGGATGATGGCTGTGGAATGATGAATTTTTTTAATGCGTGTGTCAATTTAACTAATCTCAAAAAAATCTCAAGAGAAATCGCTCACGTACTTTAATCAAGAGAAAATCTCTCACGTACTTTATCAGAAAGCGAAACTGTGGACCACGAATTGATTTATCAAGTAAACCAAGGAGTCAACGCCAAGCCTCAGCTTGCAAAACTGCAGTCGACCTCAGAGCTAGAAGCCGCAGACTACGCTGAAATACCGTAATTCTGACCGGCAACACAATCCACCAACTTACTGCTTCAAGATAATGGCGCCGTAAGGTTTTCAACTTGAGCTCACTAATTAGCAGGCAAGTCTGTATCTACACCGGCCTAACTTCTTCTGGCCACACCTATACAAACTGCCCCGGCTCATAAATTCTTGTAACCAATGACTGGCTCTACCAGCTTTCTTGTCCTGCCTCTCTAACTTACTATAACCGACGAGGTTAAGCTTTTCTCAATTGTTCGGGGTTAAATAATCTTGCAATGTGAGCAGGTTAGGCCAGAACAGTTTATGCCGGAGCAGTATGATCCTTTTTTACTTGCCGAGGTTTAAACGCTGACTGTGGAAACACAGCGCATGGCTCAAGCATTTGACTTCGTAGGCTTCAATGCCCTCTAGTATTCTTACGCACGATAAATTGTATAAATTAAAATGAAAGTTACGCAAGCTTGCCTTTGGCATGCTGTGAAGATTTCATTGAAGGTATAGAAGATTCTAAGCTGCAGCGAGATTTATTGAAGGCATTAGTTACTTTTAAAACAGCACTGGAGTTAGCTCTCGCCTACGAGTTGACGGTGATAACATCCGATGTAATGCAAAGAAAGATTGAAGTAAATAGTGCTGGAAGCGGCTCCATAAATGCAGTCTTCAGCAAAGAAATTATGTAGTTCACATTATCGTGATGCGATTCGAAAATGCGGGCCACGTACGCCTGAAGAAAGGCAGACAAAGCCGTGCTTTCGGTGCAACGGACTCAACCTTAGCCGCGATGTGTCGATGCAAAAGTTATCGAGGTAAATATTGTGATAGTATTGGCCTCCTGGTAAAGCTTGCCGGAACAAGATACACGAAGTGGATGCGGAAGAAGAATCATCGCACATGGAGCTGTACCACATCATCAGCGTGGGATACATACCGTACTTCATCAACTTACAGCTGAACGGCAAGCAAGTAGAAATGCAGGTTGATACAGGCATGGTTGAACTATATAAGGTTGACCCACGAGAGTTCCGTCTTTCAGTTCAGTTTTCTTGTTACGTCACTGAGATCGAGAAACGTAAACATTCCCATGACAGATTGGTTGACAGTACTTTCAAAAAAAGTTATGAGATCGTAAGTCCATCAGCCAATCATTGACGGCCACGCAAGCAAAATCCACCAATCATAGACAAGAAAATAGAGCGTAAGTGCTTACGTTCACTTAGCGAGTTTTGAAAGTATGGCCCCTGGTTTGATCGCGTTTCGGTGATTGGTTAATGCCCGTGACGTCACTGAGATCAGTTGACGGCACAGGCGAACAACGGACTACTTCCGCAAAATGGGCTTCTGATGGGTCAGCCTTATACTAGTTCAACGATGGATACAGGCGCAGGAGTGAGAATCATAACTAGCAACAGATATAGTGAAATGAAGAAGCAATTATAAATGGTCACCTATGATTTTTCAAAAAGTTATGGACTCAATACTTACAGATAGATATAGAGAATGGTATGTGTAACCTTGACGATAATCTCGTAACAGGAACCAAACGTGCGTATCATTTACGCAAACTGCTGAAAGTGTAAGAGAGGTTGCACAATGATAGATTCTTATTGAACGGAAATAAAAGCAATAAAAAAGGATAAATAATGTATCTACGCTTCGTCAAAGAGAGTGGAAACTGCCAGCGTTTGCCTCTGTTCCTAATAAGGCCAATGAGATGAAGTCATTTTCGGATGTAATGAATTTCTTAGGCTCATTTTACCCAATATGTCAACTGTCTTTATGCATCGATGCATTAACTCTCACAAAAAGGGAAAATTTTCTGTGGCATTCCGATTGCCAGAAGGCATTTCAAAGCATCAAAGATCTACCAAGTTCAGCTACAACAGTCTAATTTCATTTTAATACAAAATTATCGTTATCCCGGCAGGGACCACCAATTAATATTCATTATTCATTTTAATAATCCGTGTTCATTTTTCCTCAAATAGTTAGCAGTCAGCCAACCATCCGAACTTTTTAGAGATTGATTTTTTCTTTCTTCGTCAGTTCAGTTACCACTCATTTCATTCAACCTTGCCGCCAACTTTAGGGGTAAGACCTTGAATAGCTCATGCTTTATTCATATCATTCGTAATATTTTCTAGTATTATGTGCTTTATTCAATAATGTAACATATATTATGCGATTAGCGTTATAAGAGTTCGCTCATTCAACAGCTGCAGAATTTACCATACGTTCAAATACACTTTTCACAACATCCGCTGGTTAATTAATCATAAATTTCTACGCTGGCATTTCTTTTAGCTTATAGCGGTACCAGTAACCCGCTTTATGCCTAGCAAGAAATTCTACAGCCTATGGCGTTAACGAAGTAATTTCTCACATGCATTCAGACTGCATATATAGCTTATTTTACTTGCACCTGAATGTGACTTAAAAATATTTTCAGATCGGAAGGGAAGCATGAACAATTTTGTTCGGTGCAGCGAAAGTGATATCGTTATGATTATTACGCTAATCAATATGCCAGGTACGAGTTGCGACACTGTCAAATGCGGATGCACTTTCGAGGTTGCCTATAGAATCTAAATCTGAAGTGCTAATTTTTTCTGTCTGTTTCGTTGTGGAATTACAAAACGATTATGATTAAATTACTACGACGTCTGCGAGCGACCAGCAAATAATGTTGTTAGGGTGCGCTACTAGCGACGTACGGTAGGATGGCCTGCGCAGTTGTCTCCGGAGCTCATGCCACTGGAGAATATGTAGTTTAGTTTTTTTAATGTGTTTGCCAATGGATGAATCATTGATTAGTAGTACCATATTCATAGCTGTTCAAGAAGTTAGAAGGAGGCGCATAACATAACATTGCATAGTATTGTCGGTGCTGAAGAATAGGCCATATGCCTCTTTTACCAAACTCCACACTTCAAGTCATAGTCCGTTCCTTGGTTAAGTACGCCTGAGAGCAACTGGAGCATAGCAACCTATGAAGTCTAGCGACGCTTTGGCTTAAAAGCGCAGAAAATTCACAGCCACCGCGTAATTAAAACATGCTAAGTCATGCATGGTCACACTGCATCTGGCCCTAAACGAATCTGAGTGAACCAATCCTGACCTCATTGGCTGCAGATAGTTAAAGAGGCAGGACAAGTGAGCAAGCAAAGTCAGTCATTGGGTACAAGAAGGCATAAAGGTTACGCTAGAAGTTTCTAGATGGAATAGAAAGGATGCGGAGCTGACTGCTTATGAGCGAGCATTCTCATGTATTGCTAAAGACTCGCGGTGCTATTTTCATTAAGCAGTGTCACTGGTCTGGATTATGAGGTTCCCGCGTAGTTTGCAGTTTCTAGCTCTGGGTCTGAGTGTAATGCTGAGGCTGGACGTTAGTTCAAGGGCTTGTCTAAGAATTAAATTTATGGTCCATGGCTACATTCCCAAATTCCCCAGTGTTGAAATACTACTGATATTTGGTTGAACTCACCCATAGGATCAAAATGAGGGTATCCTTCACGAATGTAGCAGTTGTAGTCGGTGGAACTCGGGTACGTTCGGTTGAAATAGGCCGGGTAGGTGGAGTTCAGTAGCAGGCACTGCCCGCTGGTGCTGTGCACGCAGAGCGTTGGGTAGGGGACGCCACTGCGAGCCGCCCGGAGGGCGCACTGGACGACATTTTCACTAGAGAAGTTCTTCGATGCTACGCCGATGGCGAGGATTTTCTCAACTGGTACGGGGACCGAGAAGTACGTACGAGAATCGCCTTGGGTTCCACGCGGTGCTGTAAGAATAGCGACCGCCAGCAGTGGAGTGATCATCGTTCTATCTTCTTCCAACTCACCTCAGTATTTTCTTATCATTGGAGTAGCCAAGCAAATATTCAATGAAATCTGAAATGAAAAGGACGAATGAATAAAGCACGATAGCACATGTATTATTTGGAATTTCGGTGTGTTCGCTCCCTTCTTCCATTTATGTTCAAATGTGTTCATCTTCGTGACTGCGTGTTGTGTTATTTGTGCTGCTTAGCGAGGTGTGTGTCTACCCGCTGTGATCTGGGTGATGACGTAGGTGAATCTAATTTATTCGGTGTCGAACAGAGGTAAGGGAATGCCGTGGGTGTAGTAGCTGTAAGGTGTGGTTGAAAGGCAGGCTACATGATTGACTACAGTATGTAGTGAAATGAAGGTACCCAAAGCCTATTCTATTATCTGTAATGAAGTCAATGAGAGTTCTTATTAAATGTAAATGAAGGGTGAAAATTCAGTTGGGTAGTTTTGTATGAACAGCCAGTGTGCTAAATTCGGTCGAATTTTTCTGTGATTATGGGAATATGGAAGACAATGCCTATCTATTGTTTCTGGGCTAGGTTGATGGAGGGTGTCTAGGAGAGTGTAGCTAGAGCGTTGTGTATTCCTATTTCCTCTCTGAATCATTGTTGTCTGGGGTTGAGCAAGTTGTGTGTTTCTAGATGGTTTATGAAGTCCGTTGTTGAGAATTTTGTCTAGAATTTTTCGGTGTATGTCCAAGAGACCAAGATGGGGCTGCAATTTTTAACTTGATGTTGAGATGTATTCTGTTTAGATGTGGAAATCAATATTGTATGTTTGAGTGAATTGTGAGAGTACCATGAGAAGATAATCTGATTGAATATGTGGAGTAACAATTCCAGCATGTTGCGAAGGAGACAGTTTTACTTATAGTGTGATTCTGCCAGTTGGACCAGGTGCATTTTGTTTAGATATTTTTAGTGGTCGTATAAATTCGGCCATGTTGATAGGTGTAAAGTCTAAGGGGTATAGTGTAATGAGTTCTCCATTGTTGTACGCGGCTGCGGGCTGAGCGATATTGTTTGTGTTCCTGGATGGTGTTGATGTACTCAAGCTCAAAATCTTCACGGTCGGTTTCGGATATGAGTAGCCAATGTTGTCTGAAGATGGGTTCTTTTCGTTGTGTAGCAGCGGATTAAATGTTGCTTTAATTAAGGATATTTGTTCCTGATAGAGCCTATCATTCGCTGATCAAAATTAATTTGCGTCATGTTTGAGTTCCAGCACTGACAGCTTAACCAAAATTTTGTTTTTAGGGATAGGCAGGCAGTTTGTATTTGTAAGCGTAGTTTTGGAGTTTTCTGTTTAGGGCTATTGATGTACCATGAGTTTGTATGTTGCGAAGGATGGCTGGGTATTGTGCTTGTAATATAGGCGAGTTATGAGATTCGGTTTTATGACAGGAATGATACGATGAGTGATGGGAACGGCTAGGTCTATGGCATATGGTACTAGCTGGGTCCATGAATTTTTCCCTAGTATACATTAATTTATTCAAGTGTTGGGTTTGGCGCAGAGGGTAATTCGCGGTGTTTATAATTAAGACAATCAAGGCGCTCAGCGGCGATAGTTGCCTATTGAGTTTCTTAACTACATATGAATCTGTCCAATAGCTCCTCTCATAAATAAGATACAAGTCTGAAATTTGGGATGCTACCCTGGCTAATTATTTCTCTTTGCAGACATCATGATAAATTATGTAAACTTCCGTAGATTAATATAAGATCTGACTTTTCGTTGTCGTTCTTTCGTGTAGGTGCAGCCTCGTCTGTGGCAATAAATTTTTTTGATTCAAGATAAACATTCCTACTTCCCTGCCCACTTCGTGGTCTCTTTCAATCTCTCAAAGTTCTTGTCTGGAGCTGCGGTGGCTTTTAAATGGCCAAGACTACTAAAACACGTTTTCAAGAATCGGCAATAATATTTAAATATTGTGAAGCTGGTCGTATATGAGCGTTATGCGTTAGGATGATTAAGGATAGATAATCGTGATTATTTTTTAACATAAAGAGAATGAATGCATTAACAACATAATTTAGAATGAAATTTTTCATTTGCTACCACATGAACAATTATTTTGATGCAAATCTTTGAATTAAATGAGGTATGGTGTCCCGATGCCCTCAACACTCAGAGCGAAAAGTGCTTGTAGGTTCATCATCATCATAATTCATGTTAAAATGCATGCATGAATCCCAACAGAGAGGTATCAATTAATTTATTGTCATATACAGTATATGCAGTAAACCTCCTAACGTTGAACAATTTTGAATAGTTAATGAAAGACTAACAACACATGTATTCATGCACCGGCAATAATATGTAAATTTTGTCCAGCTGCATATCTTTAAAATAAATGACAAGGGTGAGAATATTCTGTTATGAACTATAAAAAATATTATATAATTGAATACCAAACGAAATAAAAATTTGCAACCCGCTACCGCTTCAACGATTAATTTCTTACAAATAATTACTCATGTGGTCTATGGAAAAATAACTACCAGTTAATTCTAGTACAACTTGTATAAGAATCAGAATTATCCAGTAGCAGTGCATTGCAAACGGTTTAGTGACTTCTAGTATAAGCTTTAATTTTTAGTAGCATTTTTCTAACCTTTTAGCTGCATTTTATGCACCAATAATGTTAAACTGTTCTTGTCTATATTGGCGTGACATCTCGCATCATAAATGGCGATCTAATGTAAGTCATTTCACTGTTGCTTTTTTCAACGTTTCCAGATTAAAATTCCGAACTCATATGGAGTATAGGCATGAACGGAGAGTGACATTCTAGGGTGGGGGCTGAGAAGGTTGTGGGTAGATGATGGGAAGAGGGTGCGCTTGGAGGGGAGAGCATGCATCCTTACCCATCTAATTCCTGTCGGAACTGAGGTGACAATTACATCAGCAAACTGCCCAAGCGTCTCCATATTTTACCTCATTTTATGATTTAAAATTTATCGCAATTAAACTGCGATTGATGTTATGGAAGAACTTCTAATTGAATATGAAATAAAATCATTACAAAATATTCCGTTTGCAGTTATTAAAAATATTTCGAAGGATATAAGCGATGTTACAGTCTATGAATTCAGTACATATTCAAATAACGTTGACATTTCAATGTTACAAAATTTCCTTGAGAAGCAGTGAAATGTTACAATATCTATTACTGAATGTCACCCGCCAGTCAGTCCTTGAACAAATTTAAATAAAGATACAAAGCAGCCCTTAACTATAAAGTGCACCTAATAACTATACAGTTATTAATTTAAAGGGATGCAACGTACGTAGGCGAGATGACGAGTAGACACACCGCACCCTGACATTACCGTTAGCTCACACCAATAAATTACTTCTCAACCCTCCCCTTCCCCACTCATCCTCTCCACCATTGTCCTCACTTCCCCGAGACTCGCTGTTATCTCGAGTTTATTCGCAGTTTGGCGTACAGCGTACCGCGGATTTCGACAGTCCGTGAATGCGACTGTAAATCTAATTTGTGAATAAAAATTTTTGTGTATGTCATTATTATATTTTTGACGGTATTTTTACAACGCATAGTATATGCCGGGGCAATATAGTACGGCGATGCCACTTGTATCAGTTGTTTACAGTACACAACGTAGCCATACGAGAGAGCAAGGTCACCTCAAGCATCGGTGTTGAGGTAACGATCAACGACTGACATAACAACGCAGAAGACAATTGATGAATGAGAAGGCAGGGAGGGAATTGGAGTGAGCCCCATGGGGGTGAGCGGAGGGAGCAAACTCCTCAACACTCGTTTTATTTACCCGTTCCCACCTCCCCCTCTGCTTTGGGGGAAGAAGCACGATCAGTTGGACCTAGCTTACAGTGAGCCCAATAAATTATTATTATACTGAAGTCTTGCTTCAAATTGTAATTCATGGAATTAAAGCAGAAAAATAATGAACAAATAGAAAAATTATTGTCAGGAGTAATAAATAACAGCGTATTGTACCCACTGCGTTTTGCGTAAGCCCCTTAGACTTCACCTTCTTGTTCCCATCACCTTCCTATACCTCCCCACCCTCCTTTTAAAACAACAGCTAATCCCATACTCCTGTTTCTCTTTCCCAAAATTTACTCGCTCCCCATGACTGAGAAATACCTATTGCGTCGACAGTAGAGGAAGCTCTCAACTACCTCCCAAAGTAACCACTGAATAGTTTTTGGAAATCATTTGAAAAGTGAAGAGATCAATGCCACGAATCTAATTAAATAAATTTATCGAATTTTACTATAGTTCTGTGGCTTTCTTCAATGTACGAACGTGTTTTTAGCCGGCAATTATTTGAGTAAGAAACTAAATGATCTTGGTTGCATATATTCATGAACAGTCTGAATGCTAAGAATAGATCGATGGACATTGTTTGCAGGGCACTGAATTTCTCCCCTCGGCAGCGAACAGTTTATCCAGCAGCGAAAAAATAGCTGATGTCTGCAGTGAAGATGAGAAATTTTTGCGGTAACTTTAGGAGATCAAAAGTTTTTAAATGGCAATGAAAATGTATGCCTCAACGAGTCATCGTAACTAATAAAGTCCATGCACAATTATTAGTACCGTTCGTACCTCACTATTTTCGTGCACCCTCGGCCACGTCATTACCCTAGCAGACGCTGCCGCCGAAATTCACTCAGTTCGCCCAGGCTGCCGAGTTCAGAGTTGGAACGTCCGTGAATGACACACTTGAGCAAGTTCATGCATAAGGTCCATTTTGCTTCATGAAATGATTTGCTTTGTCGGATTGATATCTGTGTGGATTTACGGATATGGTGGCAAATGAGGTTCGAATGTGTTATTGGTCGTGGTTGGAGATATAATATCCATGGTTATGTTGTTGTGGGTTACTGTTTCTGAGGATGCCGTGCTTCTGTGGGTGATGAGGGCGGGGAAGCAAGGACGTATGTGAGTGCCTTAGTTTTAAACGATGAGTGTAGTATGTAATTGCCTACTGTGATATTGAGTAAACGTACAGAAGACACAGATCCTCTACTTTCAATAATGCATGAATCTTCAGCAAACTTTTAATAACTCGCTACATCCGTTATTCGTACTTCATCTCTTTCCTCAGTTATCTTCCCTCTGATCGATAAGATGCTTCCCTCCAAAGCCACGGTAGATTAGAAGTGAAAATAAACAACTTTATATGATCCTTTTTGCCTGTAAGTTCGTGTTGAAACATTCATTAGTTTGGTTCGGAGAAGAAACCGTGATAGCACTCTTGGTTTACGCAGTAATCTTCTACCACATCAACGTCAGGACTCCGTTGTGAATGCTGTGCCGGGAAATATGTAACGATGATCAGCAATAATTTTCATAACTGCTCTAATAAATCAGTGTGCATACATAAACTTAAGGTTTCTTACTCACTTGAGGTTTCTTACTCACCTAAAGTTTCTCACTCAATAATTTTTTTTCGAATTTCGTGCAGATTACCCCTGCTACCTTCATACGCTTAGGTTTCACCACGAAAAAAATACCGTACTCGTGTTGGCGATGGTCTTATGAGTCCATATTAACATGATTAATTTTATCTAGATAGTGGTATCTTCTTTTTTTGCATTAATTTCCTACCGAATTAGGCAATAAATTTAAATTTAAATGCATGGCTAGCTGGTTTCATAACCAACTTACCCCTCCCTGAAAACAACACCATCAACAGTATAGGCTACTGACAGACTGAGCGTTGCTCCTACATAGTCGAAGAATATATTTTCTAGTTTAATTTTGCTGTCCATGCACAGCCAGCAATGTTTGCACGCGAGGGAACTCGCATTGTTATTATCCTACATATGAAAGTTCATGATTGTTTGAGTACGATACTTTGTACGATAGTTTGTATTAATACTTTTCCAACTGCGGCATTCAGCGTGGCATGTTTGGGCACTGCAGTGAAATCACGAGAGGACCTGAGCTGGCCGTCCAAAAATCGCCCGTGAATTCTATATGTGCGAGCGAAGTTCAGAAATGACCGGAATAAAAACTCTTCCGAGTCTAAAAGTTTATTTTAAAGTTTGAATTAATTACGAATTTAAAATGAGGTGTATTGACGCACGTTCGTTATAACTGGCTTCGTCCAGTACAGGTAGGTAACTTTATGCAGCAAAAATTCCTTCCCACATGTTATGATATTTCATGAACTTAATGATGTTAGGGTTAGAGTCTTCGCAATTGTGAATGAAGGAATTTGTTTCACAATTGTGAAGGAATAAAATGGCTTTTAAAAAATTACATGAAAATCTTAAAATATAATATTACCGAAAAGTGCATTTTGGGAAAATATTGCCTGTTCAATGACATTACAGAATTTAATACTTAAGTTTATACCCTTTCGGACTCTCCGGCATGTAATTTAGTAAGACGACGTTGACGCTCAGCATTTACGACTCAGTCTTTCTATTCGGGAGACTTGCATACAATTGCTTTAAGGCTTGTAGTCAAAATGCAGCGAAGTCTGAGAGCGAGGTTTTCGCGACCATCGTGTAAAATCCTTGATCTGCCCAAAGCTCGGCCAGTCGCTACCCTCGAACTTGTACTCTTTGTAATATGATATCCTAGTCAGAACCTTCTTTGCGGTATATGGTCGCTTTCAGGTGGCCGAGGAATGGCCAACGGTCGGCTATAACTAATTAGATAGGCCGACCACTGGCCACGTATTATTCTTCGCCCCTCATTGACTTCGCCTTTACCATGCCACCCGTTGTGAACTGACAGGGAGTAATTTACGACGTCTCTTTCCCCTCAAACATTGCACAACGTCTCCATTTGAGCAGCTAGTATGCGGGATTTTCCCTCCGCGTATCAGCAGACTCGATCATAAATATTTTTTGGTGGAAAATATCTATAACAAGGAAGCAGATCAAGGAATGTCGAATATACCATTCAATTGACAATAAAAATTACAACCCGTTTACATCTCGAAAAAAGTGTAAAATTCGCAGACTTGGTGAACAATAATATTCAAAGTTTCTTGAAATTTCCTCTCATTAAAACTCTTTTAATACAAAGTTAACATATTTTTTGTTACTGGTTGACGCTTATAAATAAATAGCTGGGTAAGTATGGAAAAATCCATATCGCCAAACATAGCAATGTTAACTAATTTATAATTTGTAACATTGAGTTCTCTGAAGTCCGAGTTCCCTGAGGCCAGCAGATCTTTGTAAAATCTGCACTCGCGTGTAAGTTCGGCCGTCACCAGCCCTTGGTCTCGTTATCACTTCAGCCAAATATAACACACCCCAGGCCTCAAGGATATTGTTTGAGGCAAGGGGCAGCTTTAGGTGGCCGGTGAATTGCCAGCGGGCGGCCGGAGCTAACCTGATCTGGCCGACCGCTGGCCACCCACGGTCCGGGAAGGAGCTGAAAGGGCACTTGACAGCGCCGAGAGAGAGATTTATGAGCTTGAGGTTCCCTCATAAACCAATGGACATGTTTTGACTTCAACAATTTAGGATACAAACTTTATTTGAACGTGCAGTTTCATATAATGCTAATGTAGCAGTTGCGCAAATATAGCTGCAAATTTTTTTTACAATAATAATCCGTACCATGGTACTTCTTATCATTATGGCTTTCGCTCCTGTTATTTGCTTTAAAATTAACTACCAGTATTTATTTTTGCCTTTTCATTATCATATAAATAATAATTTTTACAATCACAGTAATAATAATTTATATCAGTAATTCAGTTTGATAATAATTCAGTGGGCTGATATTAATATTCAGTTTGATATTAATATTACAGATTATTAAGCAATGTGCAATGTGTTGTTGTAATTTTTAGACTTCTTCTTCGTTCACGAAGAAGTAGTGAACGATATAACGATATAGTGAACGAACTATATATATAGTTACTATATATAGTGAACTATATATATAGTGAACTATATATATAGTTCACTATATATATAGTGAACGAACTACGATATATAGTGAACGAACTATAACGTTGCGCGATAGTGATGAAACAAATTTGATGCGATGTTGAATGAACAAACGCTATGAAATAGCGACCGAATTACCATGACGCGATAGCGATGAAATGATGAGATTGTGAACGAGCTAACTTTTTACGATAGTGAATGAACTAGCGTGATGCGACAGTGAACGGCATTCGTGTTATTTCCTATATAAGGATTTATAATGTATATTCGACAGAAGTTAATAGTGCGGATGAAGATCTTGAAAATATTTTCTTGATTCAAATAGGGAAACCGCTCATTCAGCAAAAGAAAAAATATGAGTTTCCTCCTGATCTTATATATTTATCGCACACCGCAGTTCCAGCACTATAGCTAGCACTGTAATTGTGTTGCCAAGCCTTGCGCTATTAAGCTCTGTAGCGGTGTACTCGTACTAATGTTTGTGATTCTTTGGTAAACTGGCAATGACTCTCAAGCCCAGTAACATGTCCAAAACCTTTGCCAAAAATCGATGATTTAAAAAAATAATTATGCACTGGTTTTCGATCAATTTTAGTTTTATTCACAACCTATATATGGCTGGAATAGTTTTCGTCAATTTACTATCTACTCATTAAGTAATCTTGTAGAATACTAAGAAAACTATTAATGGTAAATCGACACATCTGGAATCCGGATTTAATTTTTTCTTTAGAAAAATTTTTTTCGTATCGATCCTTCCCTGCGATCGATACGAAAGACTTCAGACGAAACGCTTCCCTCCAAAGCCACTGAATGTTTAGGGTGCGAATGAACTTATAATATTTTTCATGGCTAAGTTTGTGCTGAAACATTTGTTAATTTTGTTGATAGGATAAATTTTGGTAGCAAATCGTTGGCTGAGCATTGATCGTCCCCTAAAACAACATCAGTACCACGTGATAAATGCAGTACCAGTGGGAGTATAACTGAGATTAAGATAACTTAAAAATACTAATTTTTGTAATTACGTGGGGCTACTCAAACATAGGGTACAATAAATTGATGACAATTTCTGTAACTCAATCAATCACATTTATTTATTTATTTTGTGTGTATAAATTGTCTGACGTATAAACTTTCCCGTACCCGTGATGGAGATAAAAAATGGCAGCCGAAAATAATTTTATTAATAAATAAATGTTAAAATTTATTTATTAAAATAAAAATGGATTAAAATTAAAATGCATGGTAACCGAAAATAATTTATTTTTAAATAATGAAAATTAATACTTAAAATTAATAAATCCGACAATATTATGCTTCTTGTTCGTCAGTTCCGAACAGAAGCAACCAAGGGATCTAAATACATGGATAGTCGTTGCTTTAACCAACTTGCACTCTTTCCGATCACCACACCCTCCACAGTGTGGGCTACCGTATATGAATGGTCCTTGTTCGCAAATAGTCGATGAAAATGTTTAAGAGTTTAATGGCGTTGTCCACGATATGCAATCTGAACAGGACGCGTAATGGAACTCGTATTGTAATTACTCTGTATGGTAATGTATATAGTCACTTACGTTAGTTTTAACGACTTTTCGACCGCGGTAATTTTCGCTCACTGCTATGAAGCCTCAGGTGCCTCGGGTGGTCGTAAAAAAGCCTTGAATTCTATAAGTGGTTTTTGAGCTCATAACTGAATTGAATTATTGTGCTTCTAGATAGAAAATTACTTCGATAACTTTGAACTATTTCAGGCATCATATGCTTAAAATGAGGTGTATTGACAAATAGCAGGGGCTTGTTGGGCATCACTATAAGCTAAGTCAAACGCGTGAGAGATTTGAACGAGGATTAACAGATAGCCAAATAATAAGGAAGGGTGGCGCAGCGGTGATTATAAGTGGCGATGATAGATTATAGGTGGCGTAGCGGCGCGTGGTGAGAGTACAGTGCAAAATTGAGAGTACAGCGCCAATAAATCGGTAGGGTGGTGGGTATAGGTGGCAGTCATCGATTAATCATCGAGATTTAAATGGTCTAAATCGTCGATGGCGCATTGCAGGCGGCATCGTAGCTCTTGTAAGCCACCGATAACCGTTTGCCCAAACTGAACAGTACACGAATGAATTTGCCACTATAATTTATACAACGTAGAAAAGTGTCATCGGGCTGCGGGTAATACGAAATTACGATTTCGTGCTGTGTGCTTGGCTTTTAAGATTTCTATTAAAGTAAATCGAGCGAA
Source organism: Hyalella azteca (assembly GCF_000764305.2). Classification (NCBI taxonomy): domain Eukaryota; kingdom Metazoa; phylum Arthropoda; class Malacostraca; order Amphipoda; family Hyalellidae; genus Hyalella; species Hyalella azteca. Next base: position 19,979 of record NW_025932547.1, read on the forward strand.
AATTCGCTAGATACGAGTAAAACTGACACACAGAAGCAAGGCGTTCACAAATTTTTCAAGCCAAAGTGAAGCCACTGGGCATGTTTCTAACTGGTCCTGTCTTTCGTACGAGTCTGTACGGAAATTGCACCAGATAATTTTGTGAATTATTATAATGCTACTGCAAAATTCAAATTAAGATCATTTGAGTGCAATATGCAAGAAATCGTTCAAATAAGAGGAATAATTTTGTAGCTACTTAAGGTCTTACCCCAAACTTAGGTGGGCAAGGCTGAAGTGATGTTGCAGTTAACTGAACAAACGAAAAAAGAAAAGGCCAATTTAGAAGTAGTTCGGATGATTTGCAAAAGATTTGATATTTTAGAAAAATTAAAGAAAATATTATTCGTTTAGGAAATCATTCGTTATCCGACTATCACAATCTGTTACCCGACAACGAAACATTATCTGCAGTTTTTACTTCGGTTTAGTGTCGTTCTGCTGCAGGAACAACGAAGTTACTCGATACCGACTCTTAAGCAGGTTGCTGGTCTTATTAACTTGTCACCCACGCAAAAATTATGCATACGAGGTGAAGAGACGTCAGAGTTTGGTGAATCATCAATATTTACTTTGGATGATTTTAAAGTCTAAAATCGGTAGCTGTTAAACAGAATGCGTCAATACTGAATGACTCTTAAACAAAAACACTCATTGATTTTCATGACTCAATGATTGTTGGAACCTATTCCACGCTTAGCTTTACTGCTGCAATATTGCTACCAACTTATTATCTGCACTGTTTGAATGGCCCATTCGCAGGTTCTTTACTATTTCTTTATAAGAAATACGCTGCTCGATTAAGTTGTCCTTCTACCGAAACAAAAAAATGGACGCCGTTCAGATGGTGGAACGAGTGTAGGTATTATTATTATTAACTTAACATGATTAAATTCTAATCGTGTACGATGAAATGACGCATTTATCCGATTTCCCTCCTTCGATGCCAATCAGTCACAAGAAGTCTTAGCGTTCGTGAAATTTAGAGCAGTTAAGCATAAAAATGTGGCACCTGATGTGCTGTACGTCATGCGAGTGATTGACTTACAGTAATAAATACACTAATAAAATGCACTAATAAAATATATTAATAAAGTGCGCTTATAAAATATACTAATAAAATACATACACTAATAAAATACATTATTAAAATACGTTAATAAAGTACGCTAATAAAACACACTAATAAAATACACTACTAACATACAATAATAAAATACACTGATACAATATACTAATAAAATACACCAATAATATATACAATAATTGATGTCACTTTTCCATGTCTAAAAAATTCATTACGTGTTAAAAATTAAAGTCGAAATAGTCTGAAAATTATAGAATTTAAATTGTTTTCACGTGTTAGTGATATTTCCGGAAGAGAAATCTGAAAGTAAGTCGCTTCACATATGCGGTTTCGGGAATATCCATGAATTTGAATAGAAAGGCGGTAACCTTTCTGAAGTCAATGTAATGCTTCAACATACTAACTACACTACCTATTCATGAGAATGTATAGAATTAATTAATGTACAATGTGGGAACACGACGCTGTCCAAGTCTCCATAGACTTGCCAGCGAGTCTATGGAGTCTCCATAGACCCAGTGCCAGCGTACAAGGGAGCGATCGATGTGTATGCATGATAAAATTCTCACATTTTATTATATTATATATATGATATTATAATATATTACCAATTTATTAATAATCTCACTCTATTATCATGTTTATTATCTTCTTTTACCGATAGCAATGGGATATTTATGCAGTTTCCTGCATTACAATACTAATAATAAAGGTCAGGGCGGACAGATGAAATAAATGGAGTTGTTGGTACTCTTTATATATACGCAAGATATGGGATTTTTTCCTTCTATTTTTCGAAGTCCAAATTAAATGTGGTTGGTTTCGATCTCCTGCATTTTATTCAATTCTCTGTTCGTTTCATTTTTCATTTGCATCTTTACGTTTTGTTTTATTGGCCAATTATATCTTACATTTCAGAATCATCTAATATGATTTCTCAGTAAATTCGTGTTTTTTTAACTAAGCCAACAATTGTCAGGACGGATGCCCGTCACGGCATGGCGGTAAGTTGATAAGCTGAGATGGGTTGATGATGAATAAATTGGATGAGGATAATGGGCAGAGGCTTATGAATGATGGATAAATTGTGGGGATAATTTCAATTTGACGAGGTAAGAATGGAAATGATAAAGTTAGCAAGGCTGATGATGGGTCAGGAATGGAGTATGTTTGGTTCGTCAACACGACTCAGCCGCGCACATGAGTAAGTTCGTCATGCCGCAGACTCGATAATGAAGGTTGGCATGTCGTATTCTGGTCACTATTGATTGTGAGTGCCAGGGCAACGTGAATAACAGAGCCTAAACATTGGGAATGCATTAACAATTTCAACGCTCTGGAAGTTCAGCGCCTTTAAGCTCACCAGCCTTCCAACATTTAATCTCCATGGGACACGCGTGTGTTATGAATGATTAAATATAAGTTGAAACAATATACATGGTTATTCTAAATGATGGACCCAATGTAATAAATTCGTATTTATTCAAGGATAAATTGATAAAGAATAAGTTTTACCCCAGTGCAAAAAGGAAGATTAATAGTTTTTATATATTTAAAAATGTCCAATATTTGTGCTTCACGTCAAACATTTGAACAGTAAATATAGCAGGTAAGCACGCTAAATGAAATGTAACTTCTTCACAATTCATTTAGCGTGTATTGTCTTAGCCTTCACAAAGTTTAATTCGATGCTAATAATTAAGTCGAAGATTAAATTGGTTTGTTTCTAAGCGCATCGCGCACCTCGAGAATATATTGGAGAGCCTGGCATGCGCTGTATTGACTTCTCGGGCTCCTGATGATTGTTAGCAGCGCGCCTTGATGGCGAGCGTGCAGCCGTGACGGAAAAGTTGTTAAACTAACACAAGCGTTTCTGAATACTTTAACACGGTGAGTGCTGTACCCAACAGGGCGGCCTGATGGCCTAAAAAAGGCCAAGTCCACTGTCAAAAATGCCTATAATTCAATATATACCAGTAAGTTTTTAGCTTTGTAGTGAAAAATTCAATTTTCATTTTTCTGTACTTTTTATAATTTAATAAGGCAGAACCGATATCATAATTTTTCGTGAGCCAACGCAATTGAACAAAATAACTGGCGGAATTCGTGAGGAAAAAAAGACCCTTCAAGCCACCGGTGGGTCGTGTCGCACTCAACGTGTTAACATGCGAATAAATTTCTATTTTGCCTTCAGGCTCGCTCCATTTAAATAATGGCGCCCCCATTTTCTTGGCAGAGTGATACTACAAAGGGTAAGACGCGGTCTTGCAATAGTGTTCAGAAATGTGATCTGCTCCTATAGGCTGGTCGTTCTACGAACTTTTGGGTCAAAATACAGATTCATGAATCATTGTTGTCCAGAGTTCACGAGAAATATCCATCAGATGATAGACACAATAGATCAAGGAGCATTGCTTATTTAAATTACATCGAAGACCATATAAATAAATGCCTTTTACTGTTTAATGATAATAGTTTTCGTAATTCAACACTTCCTGCAGCTTTTTTCTTTTATTATAGTCTGAATTTTGCAGCCTTCATTAGCAGTTTTGTGTACTTTTAGGAAAAACTGTGTACAAAGTGATGGCATCGTTTCCTAAACCAGAAGCTAACAATCGCTAGGATCGTCAGCTCTGGTTCTCATCCATAATTTGAATCAGTTTACTTTCGGTTCACGAATATCATGACACGAGATTAAATTTCTTATCTCCAGTCAAAATGTCGACATCAAATTTATTGTTTATGATAACCCAACACACCTGATTTAAAAATGAAACTCGTGTAAAGAAATTCCACGTTTTGTCGGCCATGGATCTTTAACCATTTTAACCCTCCAACCATTTCGTCTCGGATACATTTACCGTCGTCAATGCTATTCGTACCTAGTGGCTTGGGACCCAGAAGCCCCTCAGTCACGAAAGGGTTAAGGCAATTGTATGGAAGTCCCTCAAATTGAAAGACTGTGTCGTACATGCTGAGCGTCAACGTCATTTTACTAAATTACAAGCCGGGGAGCCCATGGGGTATAAACTGTAGTATTGAATCCTGCAATATCAATGAACTGGAAATATTTTCCCAAAATGCAACTCTATACCCCAACATCATTAAGTTCATGAAACATCATAACATATAGGAAGGAATTTTTGCTGCATAAAGTCACAACACTAGATTAAATAAATACACACTCTAGAAATTGGGCCTAGCTAGTACCACATGCCATAGACTTATTCGTTCCTAAAATCACTCACTGTATCAATCTTGGCATAAAACCGAACTAATACGGAGTAAATACGGCGTAGGCAGAGTTTTTGGTTAGTCCCAGCTGCTGGCGGTGTTTCGGCGCGGCTTATCAAGTGAATAGTCAGCGGGTTATCGATGGCTCGTACCCCTCGATGGTCGTGCCTCTGTGGCGCAAATGCCATCTAACTTTTGTTGCTTTTGGTGGTGTATTAGAGCTTGTACCCCTGATAACTGCAGCTGGTTGTTGACGTCGTGGTACGGTCCGAACTCATATCCCTTGCTATCCACTTTTGCGTCTCTTGGTAGTAAATTAAGGCTCGTAACCCTGATAACTGCAACTGTATGGTGGCGTCGTGGTGCGGCTCGAACCCGTATCCATGCTGTCCAATTTTGTTATCCTTTGCAGTGTGTTAGGGCTCGTACCCCTGATAACTGCGGCTGGTTGTTGACATCGTATTGCGGCTCGAAACCATATCCTTGCTGTCCACTTTTGTGTTTCTTGGCAGTGTACTAGGGTTCGTACCCTTGCCAATTTCGGTTGGTTGTAATCGTGATGCGGCTCGAATCCGTATTCTTGCTGTCCACTTTTGTGTCTCTTGGTAGAGTATTAGGGCTCGTACCCCTGATAACTGCTGCTTGTTGTCGGCATCGTAGTGCGGCTCGAATCCGTATCCTTGCTGTCCACTTCTGTGTCTTTTGCCAGTGTATTTGTGCTCGTACCCCTGATAACTGCTGCTGGTTGTCGGCATCGTGGAGCGGCTTGAATCCATACCATTGCAGCCCGCTATTGTGTCTCTTGGCAGTGGATTAGTGCTCGTTCTAGTGATAACTGCTGCTGGTTGTCGGCATCGTGGTGCGGCTCGAACCCGCATCCTTGCTGTCCACGTTTGTGTTTCTCGACAGTATATTAGGGTTCATCGATGTTGTACCCCTGATGTTGCAATCCTGTCTCTTGGAGAGCTTTTTAGACTTTTAGCGAATCGTAAATTAAGCGCCCTTGTACAGAGAAATTTATATTCGCCTGAAGATCACCAGTATGCTACGAAAAGTTCTTCGTGTTCATTCCTCCTATCTCCAACGCAAGGGAATTTAGAGCCAGACCAAAGAGCGATTCCTTAACCCTTGTGTTTAAAACCAATACGAAAGTCTCCACCAAGTCGGCACGCTTCTCGTAATTACTTTGACTTCTCGGCGGTGTTTTCGGTTACATTCTCTTCTCACGTTATTACGATCACTACTGACTCACGTTATAACTTTAGCTATCGATTCACGCTATTACGTTCACTATTGCATCATGGTAATTCGTGCCAAATACGGCATTATCTGGCTTATAAATTTGGAACGTTATGTTGCTGCAACAGGGATCAAATCATGAGTACTCGTGAATGGGTGAAAATTTTCCGGCTGATCAAATTTTCCTACTGGCGGTCACGCTTGTTGACAAATAAATATTTCAAAGAATATCTAATGGTTCTTTTTCCCAAATTTAACGTATAAACTTGAATCACGACTTAAAATCGTTTTCAACTCATTACTCATGCAATAAGACCTAATGAAAGCCTTTTTATTATTGTCGGAGCCTCCTGAACGATAGTATCATGCGTGGATGTCGAAAACTTTTAGTCCATTTGACTTGATTTTAATTTCAGATATTATTTACCATCTGCTCAGCGACTGCAATGATAAGGAAACACTGTGTGCATTTGAGAAGATAGAACGATGATCGCTACGCTGCTGGCGGTCGCCATCCTTGCAGCGACGCACGGAACGCAAGGCGATTCACGTACGTACTTCTCGGTCCCCGTACCAGTTGAGAAAATTCTCGTCATCGGCGTGGCATCGAAGAACTTCTCTGGACGGAACGACGTCCACTGCGCCCTCCGGGCGGCGCGCAGTGACGTCTCCTACCCAACTCTATGCGTGCACAGCACCAGCGGGCAGTGCCTGCTGTTGAACTCCACCTACTCGGCCTTGTTCAACCGAACTTATTCGAGTTCAACAGACTACAAATGCTACATACGTGAAGGATATCCTCATTTTGATACTATGGGTGAGTTGAATAAATTATTACACTCGTGAATTCGAGGGCCCTTTACCGAAAATTTAGCTCTTACATGAGCCCTGGATCCAACTACTAGCCTGAACATGAAATAATTACTCAGCCCCAGAACTAGAAGTCCAAGACTAAGCTGGTATACCGTAATCCAGACCAGTGACCCACTGCTTAGAGATTATAGCGCGGCAAGTCTTCAGTAATACTTAAAGCATGCACGCTAATATGCAGGCAATTCTGCATTCTTCGGCAAAACATTTTCTGACCTAACCTCTTCGTGCTGCCCTGACTCACGACTTTCGTGCACCCAATAACGGGCTTTACCTGCTCACTTAAGCCTCGCTTCTCTAACGTTATGCAGCCAGTGAGGTCAGGTCAGGTTTGCTCATGTTTGTTTTGGGTAGAGAAATGTTGCAATGTGTGCAGGTTAGGCCAGAAGAGCTTACCAATGATCGTATACCCAATAGTTGAGCAATTGCGAGAAAGTTTGAATGAAAAAGATAAATGAAAACAATACTATTGGAAAAACTTCACATACAAAAACACAAAATCTTGTATTTTCTGAACCGTGTTTTGGATTATAATTTTGGAGCATCTCTGTTATGTATAAAACAAGAATCAGGAACTAGTGATCATAAGATGAATATCTGAAATGCATAATATGAAATAAAACATACTTTACAAATGAATAAAGAATATTGGTACATATATAACTTTACGATAATTACGTCAACACGTCTAAAATTACACGCACATTCTCATCACAAATATTAATATAACAATTGTAACACGTAGCTCTGCAGTGGATCCTGAAAAAAAAACATTCATCTGCGAGGTCACATCGGGGTTATTCAAGCTAGCATGACGAAGTATCCTATCGCGACCCCTCACAACAACTGTAGCTTTCTACGGAAAAAAACTAAAGATTGAAGTTCGACAAAGCAGGCTTCCGACATGAGCCCCAGGGAATTCAACTCTCAGCTGTTTTCATCAACTGTTTCATTGTTTTATGAGACTCCCATCTTCTTGGGGCTTGCTGATCGTGGCTTTATTATGACGATAGTAACGTACAAAAGCCCGAGCATTGAACCCTAAAGGGTTTCATCAGAGAGACTCACAGTGGGGGGCACGTGCCAGGCCCCCCACCATACACATCACTTTAGTTCATGTTGTTTTCCGTGGGTAAGAACACAAGAGTGCATAACAGCTTGTGAAGTCAACTGAATCTGGCCTAACCTATTCCGACTTAATCACTTTCGACTTAAGCTATACACGTTGCAACATTTCTACCGCCAGAACAACATTTGCGGACCTAACCTCATTGGTTGCAGGAAGTAAGAGAGGCGATGAAAGTGAGCGGGTAGAGCGTCTCCTTGGCTACAAGAAGGCTGTGCGACGGGGCAACTTGAATAGGTTAGTCCAGAAAAGGTTAGGCCGGAGTGAGGCCGGAAGGAGAACTGCCTGCTTATGAGCGAGCATGTTCATGCATTGGTTAATGACATACACTCTTACAGCGTAATTGCCTGAAAGCAGTGTGTCGCATGTCTAGATTGCGGTGTTCCAGCGTAGTCTGCAGTTGCTAGTTATTAGGCCGAGTGTAGGGAATGCATGCTAAGGCTGAGCGTTAGCTGCAGTGCTTATTTAATTTAGAGTTAAATTTTTAGTCCAAGGCTGCGCCGCCTAATAAGTACATGAACGATTTTGTCTTCTATATGTTAAATTTGCTCAAGCAATAGGAGGTTGCATCTTTACATCATTGGTGATGGAATTTTACGCAATGCGTTTGGTCTCGTAAATAAATTAATTTTTTCTCTGTTTTTTGATAAATTAAATTATATGTTATTATTACAGCATCAAAAGCCGTTGGAATCCCGAACGCTGAATAAATCGAGCTTGACCAGAAGTTCACTGAAGCGAGAAGTGTGACATTCTAGTCAGACAAAGTGGGAAACTAAACATTAATTATGGGAATAAAAATTTACTATAACCATCTATTGTACTAGCTGTTCAGAAGGTCTCGCGCGATCTGCGGCGCGGCAGAATTTTGTAGAAATTAATCACGTTCTGCTAAAAATTTAGCAATATTGAGCGTGCTGATCATGCAAAGCCCATCTACAGCCCCACCCTGCCCGGCCACGTTCGACTGGGTTCAGGACGTCGGTTGTGTGCATGTGGTTGAGAACAAGGTCACCTACGCCGTCGCCCAGACATCGTGTCCTGGAGGCTCCCAACTCGTCTCGCTCTACGCCGACAACTTCTTCAAGCTCGCTGACTACGTCCAGCAGAAGTCTATCCTTCCATGTATGGGATAATGCAAATATTTTTTTACCAGTTAGCTTGAAACAGCGCGGGTTTCAACCTTACACGGGAATGACACAAAAATAATTCTACCGCTTTTAACTCATGAGCTCATGACCATGCGCATTTGACTAAAGATACTCGGGGCACTTATTCAGTTCTTTTAGTAATGTAAACTTTTTACTAACAATCTTAACCTACTTGCTTCTTCATACCAGCTGGCCAAACGGGTAAGAATGTGTACTACCACGCGGGGGTTCACCGCTACAACTTTGTGTGGACCTGGCGCACCGGCCAAGTCATGTCCGGCGTGCCAGGCTCGGAAGTCTGGAGCTCTACCGACCCTAATGACAACTCCAACTGTGCAACCATCATGTTCACATGGGACCTTAATACCAGCCTAGTAGACGTGTTTTGTTCTTTTACTGCTTGGTATGTATGTGCACTGCAGTAATGGCAGATGGAGTGGTCGGATAATGGCTCTGGAATGACGATAGATGCAGTCGTCAGGTGATGGCAGGTAAATTTAACTGCTAATTGTCAGTATTTAAAAAGGCATTAGTTGATTCGTTGCTAGAATGAGAAAGCAACCATGAACAACGATTCATTAACGAGCGTTTTAACAGTGTACCAAGACCGCATTCAATTAGTCAGTAATAGTTAGTACAATTGTGCAGTAATATCGCAACAGGCTACAATACTGCCGTGATAGCAGTCACAAAAGTGTTGTATTAACAGTCAAACAGTGCAGTTTTAGATGATCATTGCGTTCTGAGAAGGTAGATGTAAAACAATGTACTGCGTTAACGAATGAAGTACGAAATTATCAAACATCAAATTCAGTTTCACGTCGTGTAATCAACAAGAACTGTGCTCGAAAACGAGTTGAAAAGTTCTTGTGTTTTTGTATAAGATATGAAATTTGAAAAATTACCTTGTAACTCTAGATTTGATACCAAAGAGAAAAATTTAAATGTCATGACAGGTGGGTTGATAACACAGGTCAACTAAGAAATTGTGACAGAGAAAAAAGTAGCTGAAATATACTAATTCGAGAGCGCCGAACACGAATCACATATTGGGAAATTCAGTTTAGCTTGTAAGACGTGGGAGTGCTAGCAGCGCGGTATCGAGTCCCTTAAGGTCTGTGACTCGTGCCAAACGTTTGCTTGCACCAAACGCCCTGTGCTTCGGCTGAGGTGTGAAGTCAGAGACCAGCTGCGCTAGCGTCTTACAATTGTGTTTCGTATTCGGGAATGAAACACAGAAGGAATTCTCCTCATTTACTGGAACTAGGTCTGGAGACCAGGTTACGCGCTGCATTACAGATTTGTAAATGATTATGACTACTGGAGTTACTTAATATTGCAATGTCTTAGGTCAGTGCTAATATTATAAATATATAGCTAATTCATTTTAACAGTATTCCAATAGCAGTTGATAACTAATTGTGATGCTTAAGGCAATAACATGAATAATAATATTGAGTTAGAGTTGATGGGTAACTCCGCTAATTTATGATAGGCTAGCAACAATCTTAGAAAATGAGTTGCGGGGTAACTTGAGGAAACGTATATACATGTTCGCTACAAGCTCATGTTTCCAAGTTATCGCCAGAGGTCTTTTCGGTCGATTTCATGTTTCTGCGGTGAATTTATTAGCATATTCTGCAAGCGGGTTTTTGGTTTCATTTGTTTTTATGCCATTTAAATGTGATATATGTTTGCATGAGAGCATATAACGAAATATCATGACCTTATTTCATTCATTTCAATTTAATTTGTTTTATATGCTTTACGGGAACGTACTATCGCATCAGTGATGAAAAACTGGACTATTTTGATTTTTATTGGAAGTTCCGAGGTCAAGAACAACCCTGAATTCCTCGCATTTATTATATACTTTGAAAAGCACACTTTCTGACCGGTTACGTGGCAGAAAAACGAGCCCTGCCTTCTGCCATGGCTGGTTTGATGGATGAGTGAAACTAAGGTAAAAATTCTGTACGGTAATGAAAAATGGAGACTGCTCATAGACTCAGCAAAAAATTTTCAAAGCTATACTCTCACACGAGAGAAACAGTCAGCAATCAGTTTCCATTGCACATGCTGATGAATTGAAGGTAACATTGGACAATATGAAGCAATGCCTGGTTAAGGTCAAATATGGAGAACATTATTTCTGTTGACTTGAAAGTTGTTGATACAAGGTACTTTTGTACTATGTAATAACTGCTCGATGACATCAAGTACTGTTGCTTTCGATGTGAGTGGGATAGTAAAGGGAGGGTGTATCGTTACATCAAATAGAATAGCCTAAGAAACATTCTTCGGAGCTCTGTGCCAAGCATAAGATGCATGAAGCATTAGTTGAGCTTAGTAATTTATACTGACACCTCTACATTTAAAACTTGGCCTGATGGAAAATTTTTTTAACGCACTTGATCGGCAAAATGCATTATTTGAATATTTGATTACCGAATTACCCTTAGTATAGACTGGTGAACATCATGGAAGGTGTAGAACTGTAGATGTAGGTAAGAGATATCTGAACTTATAGTAGACACTCAGTTTGACAACCTTAGTTTGACGACCATGTTGAATGCTTACATCAGGTGATATTTGAGATGGAAAAGCGGTACCAATGTAAATGAAGCGCCTCAAAGCTGGCAAATTACTGCTTGACAGTAACAAGGAAATGTCCAGAAGCTGTGAACAGGTGATCATAAAAATGCCCTAGAGCTTCTAATGTGAAACGACTTAGCTCCTGTATTTTAATTTTCATACTATCAATGCACGACTATAAAAACTTTACGACTACATCGCATAGAAACCAGAGCTAACTAATCAATTTCAATTTGACATTTGAACTCAGCGTGAAAAACTGGAATATAAAAATGTAGGTTCTGTTCTGTCACAGAAAAAAGGTTAAAGTTTGTTGTCCAGTGTGATACCCGCTGTTGGGGGAATTATGCACGTAGCAGAGGACCTTGTCTGATTAGTGTGACGGTGCACAAACAATTGATCGAGTGTGGCGTAAACATCAAATAAAAAGGTTTAGTTGATATCAGGTATCAAGATGCAGAAAAAGGAAGACATAATAATGCGGCAATGGCAGGAACCATGTACAGGAATTGCTATTACATTGAAGCAGTAATGGCGTATATACATTGTTACGGTAATCAAAGTAATACTTATGGTGATTAATATTGCTAATGAAAGAAAGAACATATGATTATTTGAGAAATTGTCGATAGAAAATTGGCAGGTGCCATTTAGCAGGTGTGGCGGAGACTAGGCTCCAATGACAAAGAAACTGGAGTATGAATGCCAGGTATTATAAGGCTGGCTGAAGTTAAGTAAATCGGATATCAAGAGGAGGTAATGGCAGATACAGCGGAGCAGTTACCTTGCGGTTTATTAGTAAAATCAACAAAGTCACTAAAACTTTGTTGTGTAATCTGTCTTAGTTGTGTAATCTGTCAACCTTGTGTCAGTGGTACGGGGAGGCAGGTACAATGTGGCTCTAGAGGTAGATACGTCACCTGGAACTGACACTTCCCCTCAGACAGACATACCGAGCAAAGTGGCAATGAAATTGTATTGTAAGGTAACTCCTAACTGAATCAGATAATTTGATATGCTGACCTTAGTCTGATATGTCATACGTTTCCGTATTATATTTAGAAAACTTCTATGAGGTTTGTCTTGTAACAAATTGTCAGTCAAACCGATTAGTGAAAGAATACCAGTTAGGTTGTTTGCAGTAGTTATACATGAGCATAATGACTTGTTTTCAGACGAATGTGAACAGCAGTAACTGACCCACACATCTTCCTGTGTGGAGGCAATGCATTATGTACTCTTTCTTAAAGACGAAGAAATCGTCAATGATTGTTCCTCATGTACTGATATGATTAATTTGCATTCAAGGCACCTCTCATGTCTGCATTTTAATCCGCATTTTAATCATGTTTATTAAAAATCATGTTTAATTTGATTTAATTATTTATTTTATTATTTATTTAATTAATTTTAATCATGTTTTAATAATAAAGTATAGTAGAATTGTTTAGTCGTGTCAGCGCTGAAGAATGGGCGAAGATTGGCCTGTCGCCGATTCTTGCAATATTAGTGACTCGTTTACAGGAGATATAAATACTTGCCTTTTGGCCAGATCTTTTAACTGACTGCGGTGGATAGCGCCTATAGAATTTTTGCTACAATTGCATATCGATTATTAGTTCACCTGAACATTCCAAATAACACGGAGAGATTGAGATAAATCATAATAATCAACATGAGTGGTTTGCACAAACACGTTCAGTTATGTTCGAGTGATTGGTTTTACGGAGTATTCGTTGCACCTCTGCGCGTGGAATTTCATCATGTTAAGTATTCGCAAACTACTACTTATTAACATGTAGTTAATAATCGCTACTTCTTAACATGCTCTTGTTCTTGCAATTAAAAGCCCTTGTTTCTACCAGGGCTAGAACGCGTCTACATAAGGCCAGCTGGATGATAATAATTGGCGGTTGGTACTTAATAAATGTAGTGGCCGCCACCATTGGCCTCGTGTAAACAGTTTGTTTTTTATTTACTGCGTGTTGCCTTAGCTGAGTTGGGAAGACATAATTACCTGTAAGTTGACCATATAGAATATGAGTGGTTACTTCACTGCGTATTTAAGTTAGACTTGTTGTCTTTGACTAGTAAGGGTGGACTAAACGAGTTGACGCTTAAAAGGATTGACTTGGCTGTTCTCTTTAACGTCTCTGCCAAGGAGGCAGCTGTGTCACGCAACCCCAGCGAATTTCTCTTTAATTGAACAAAAAAATGTCACCGCAAACTTTTACTTCCTATATGCGACAATGTCTCTAGACATTGAAATTAATTCGAACTCTACAGAAAGTAAAATTGTGAATATATTTCATGACTCAAACATTTCAGGTCTAGGGAATAAAATAACAAGAGACGAGGTAAACGATTTCTGCGCAATAAATTCTCTTACTGCGAAAAAGTATCGGAACTTGAATAAGCGTCACAAAAATTCAGCACATACTGCTTACATATTTGCTGCTTTTTGCTTTGGTTTAGCACTGTCTTCCAAAGAATTCATGGCGAATAATTCGAATAATCAATTAAACAATAATCGAGCAGTCTTGTTCGAACCGAGTTTTCTGATCAAATATCTGGGCAGTTGCCCGCTGTTCGCTGCGTCTGTTTAATGTGCAGCCCAACTACTCCATTTAAATTATGCCAAATGGCATGTCTGAAGTTTATGTTTATTCCGAATTCAGCTATGATAAGCAGGATAAAAATTAAATTTTATTTGTTTCAATTCGGTGCTTTTTTTGAACAAACGAATCTGAAAAAGTCATAACGTAGGCAAAATAAATACTATTTAATACTAATAATCCACTATTAAATAATTTCCGTATTGTTGAATAACTCGTTAACTCATGAAGGTAGTGGTTTCTCCCAGTGTAATGTTTTCTCCCCATAGGCACTTAATTATTGTAACCTCGTCCATTTGTTAGTTCGGCCCAGCTAGGTAACTTACTTCAGTGTTTCTGTTGGTAGTCACGTTACGATGGTTTCCAGCGCCAGTTGAATTATCCGAGCTTTCTCTCAAAAACTTGGTGAGTTATATATAACTAAAGTACAATATATGATTGTAATTTGCACAGAAATTTGGTTTATGTATTGCTCTGTGTTTTTGCATCACCTCAATAAACGTTTTCTCAGCAGAAATAGATATTTTCCCGAAACACGATCGAAAGTTCAAATCGAAATATTCTTGAAATGAATGTCACAACAAACGAAGGAGCTTTGATGTTGCTCATATAACTGCTTGATTTTATTAAGAATTTTCGGCATAAGCCCCGAACAGATTGGTTCACAGAGTTTAGTGCTGCCATATATCACGAAATTGTTCCATAGGTTATTGTACTCAAATAGTACAGTGGCGCATACTTTTAAATGAAAATTGAGAATTTTCAGCTTGGAAAGCACTCTCTGCACTTCAAGGTATAGTTGTGTGCAGCTGTACGGTTGTCATGGCCACCCGCCCGTGCCTCGCGCGCCCTTGTGCAGCAAGAAAATCGGATCAACTCAATTAAAATTTATAAATAATTTGCGATTACTTCAATATTGATTAGTATCGTTAATATCCTTCAATTTAAATACTGTATTCTGTTTACAAGAAGCAATCGGTATGCAGGTAAAAAAGCAGAAGTGGATAAGCAGAGTTAATGTAGTTATTGTTGATGTCATTCAGTAATCGCTAGTTTGACTAAATCATTTGTAGGATTATACTCCTGATTTGGTTTAATCAATCAATCTTTGATGAATCTAAATGAAATCCATCCAGTTCAAGGGAGATAATGAATTCAGCTCGTCTGGTCAGCATTTTTCTTCTCACTAAAACTGTAGCTGAGGAAGTTGTCACGGGACTTGGTTGCCAGTTGCACCAGTTATGCCACAGAAATGTTGGGCTGAGATAGTACGCATGAGTGGTCTGTTATTTGGACACTTCATGAACTGCTGTCTAATTTCGGCAGATTTGCACTTCACGAGGATTGTCAGTAAAGGTAAGAAATCTAACGAACGCCCAATTTCATAAGAGTACTGTTGGGTACAGTTTAGGTTCCAGGATGTACAGCGAATTTCTGACATCTCGCCCCTTCGCCTAACTAGGTTAGGTTCGTGATGCCATCTTTGAGGGACTAACTACAGATGCCTTAAGGCTTGTAGTCAGAATGCAGCGAAGCCTGAGAGCGAGGTTTTCGCGACCATCGTGTAAAGTCCTTGATCTGACCGAAGCTCGGCCAGTCGCTACCCTCGATCTTGTACTCTTTGTAATATGATATCCTATAGCCAGACACTTTCTCGCGGCAACTGGTCGCATTTAGGTGGCCGAGTAATGGCCAACGGTCGGCTATAACTAATTGGACTAGGCCGACCACTGGCCACGTATTCTCCCAATAACGCCGCTTGGCAAGTACACTTGCCACTTGCGAAAAATGAAATTACTACGAAACAACGAAAGTTGAGGTTTGAAATGGAGTCTCACGGTAACAAGACGAGTACCGAACGCGTTCTGAACGAGTAACAGCGGCGTCAGGCGCTTCATGCCTGCTCAGTTGGCCTTGGAATTTGATGGTGTGAGCCATGGCCCTACTACGTCATAAAAAACGTAGGTTGTCACTTGTGTCAGCTAGTTAGAACTCACTACTATAGTGAACAGTTTTCTTAAACGAATGTCCTCATGATATATATATATATATGCAATTTTTTGATTCTTATATAATATGACTACTATATTGTGACGTGAATATATGTGGCAAGTGTACTTGCCACTCGGATATAAAAGTAGGGAACCGCCTTTTTTCAGATACCAACGGAAAATTAGTATTCATTCGTTTAACTCTTATTCCAGGTTGTCTCTAGATGAAATTCATGACTTCTTCTCATTGCAAGAAGATGCAGACGACCAATTTGAAGTCAAAGTAGCAGTAGAGCCCGCAGAAGAAACGCCTGAAGCTGCAACAGATCATGACAGTGATGCATCAGATGATGAAGTTATGTGCGATCCCGAGCACATTCCGAGGAGAATTTTGCTCGCTAATGTTCTAAATAAATCTGTAAATGACGGTCAACTCGAAATTGTATCTAATCCAACCTCAACATCTACCAGCCATGGATCAAAACGTCGAAAAAGGATGATCTACACGTGGCACACAGATAAAAGCAAGATTGAAAATCTATAGTACCGGATTTTAGCGATGCACCTGAGGAACAGTTAGTCAACGCCGCTGAAACAAATCCATTGGAGATTTTTGAGGAACAACTTTGGACACAAGATTATATTGAATTTGTATGTGAACAAAGTAGAAACTACGCTCATCAGAAAGGATTCCCTTGTATCGATGTAAATGCCGAAAACATGAAGGTATTTTTGGTCATTCTCATACTCTCAGGGTACAATAAGGTTCCTCACAGGAGACTGTATTGGAGTGAGTTACCTGACACTCAAAATAAATTTGTTATGAATGCAATGAGACGGGATGCCTATGATCAAATAATGAGATGCTTACTGGACAACATCACATTGTACAGCTTAAAAAAATAGATAAGGTCCTCAAGCAATTCAATGAAAATAACATAAATCTTTGATTTTCCGCTGGAAACGAGCAACATTCCCACCAACTCTTATTTAGGGCTCGTTTAACTTAACACTTTCGTCTTGGATAAATTTACTGTCTTCAATGCTATTCGTACCTAGTGGCTTGCGACCGAGAAGCCCCTCAGTCACGAAACGGTCAAGGCAATTGTATGCAAGTCCCCGAATAGAAAGACTGTGTCGTACATGCTGAGCGTCAACATCATCTTACTAAATTACATGTCGGAGAGTCCGAAAGGGTATAAACTATAGTATTAAATTAAGCAATATCAATGCACAGGTTATATTTTCCCAAAATGCAACTCTAACATTATTAATTTCATGAAACATCATTACATTTTGCTGCATAAAGTTACTTACCTGAACTGGACGAAACCAGTTATTATGAACGTGAATCAATACACCTCCATTCAGGACATTTCTAAACTTCGCACGCACATGTAGAATGCACGGGCGATTTTTGGACGGCCAGCTCAGGTCCGCTCGTGATTTCATTGCAGTGCCCAAACATGCCACGCTTAATGCCGCAGTTGAAAAGTATCAATACTAACTATCGTGCTGAATATACTAACTCAAATAATCATGAACTTTAAAATGCAGAATACTAACAGTGCGAGTTCACTCACGTGCCTCGTTAATAATACTGTTGGTGGACAAAAGAAATAAAAAATATTGTTCGACAATGCAGGAGCAACGCTCAGTCGGCAGGTAGCGTCCTGTTAATGGTGTTGTTATCAGGGAGGGTACTATTAT
This sequence comes from Hyalella azteca, assembly GCF_000764305.2. Lineage (NCBI taxonomy): Eukaryota > Metazoa > Arthropoda > Malacostraca > Amphipoda > Hyalellidae > Hyalella > Hyalella azteca. The sequence goes on from NW_025932547.1 coordinate 37,636, forward strand.
TATGACACCAGCTAGGTGTGTATTTAGATTTATATCTATTGGTTTCTCCTGTACGAATTAAAAAACAGAAAACTACTTACAAAAATAATTAATCCTCTTAATATGTACGCAAAAGACCATCTTCGTCACGGGTACGGAATCTCATCCTGTGGAAGCTTAAGCGTATGAATGAAGCAGAGTTAATCTGCACGACACACGTGAACACACAAAAAAGTTTATTGAGTGAGAAACAGAAGCATGAATGAATTGTAGTTTTAACATTTTTTTAACCTCAAGTTTATGTTGGCCCACTGATATATTGAATGGATTATAAAAATTAATGCTGATCGACGTTATATTTTCTCCGGCACAGCATTTACAACGGAGTCTCGATGTTGATGTAGGGGAAGATTAATGATTAAACCAACAATGCTATCAAAATATCTGCTTTGAACCAAGTCAATCAATGTTTAAAGACAAATTTACCTGCTTAAAGAATAATAAGTTGTTTATTTGCAACCCTAATCTGCCGTGGCTATGGTGGGAAGCGAGGTAAATCGTACCGGTTTCAGGTAAGATAACTGAGTAAAGAGATGAAAAGAAACGAATAACGGATGCGACGAGTTATCGAAATTTTACTGAACATTCATGAATTATTGAAAGTAGGTTTTCTGTGTCTTCTACATCCCTTCTTTACATTACAGTAGGCAGTTATATACTATACTAATTGCTTAAAACGAACGCATTCACATTGGTTTTGCTTCCCCGCCCTCATCACCCACAGAAGCACGACATCCTCAGAAAGAGGAACCCACAACAGAGCGTTCCACACTAAACATCTCCAAAACGTTCCATTATTGACTACATCTTGAAAGCTCAACTGTGTGTTCTTGTACCGCCATTTGAATGACGCCAAGCCGGGGTAGGAAGTATAACTGGCTTTATGATGCTTTACACCCTGCACAGAAAGCTAAGAAATTTTTTTTGCTAATAATGTTCAGAATTAACATTTTAGGCTTCAAAACTGCTAATGGATTTCAAGTCACATACTTCACTTTTCATGGCACGGTTTTTCGATTGAAATGAGCAGCGTGTTTTGTTCGACACTTAATCAAGACAAGAAATACTTTATCACTGCCGCCAGCAACGTCAGCGTCTGCTCTCTCCCATCGCTTTACCTTAAACCGGGATACAATTTAAACATTAAACTCTGGCAACAAATTTTGTGCTGCGAATACGATAAGAACCGTAAAAAATTTACTATCTTTTGCTTTCAATGTCGTGTGAACTAATGAATAAAATTTGTTTTAATTTGTTCAAAAAGTAGTTAAGTGCCTGAGGAATGTAGCCAATAATACGCACCACAATATCACGTTGCCTGAAAATATTCAAATTGTTTAGACCTTGTTTGTAAAACCGAAGGCACATTGTACAGTGCCTGTTAGGAGGCAATGCAAGCAGTATCACAATCGCAAGCAGTGCAATCCGAAAATCATAATGATTTGAACCTTTGATATGAACGAAAACCGCACGAATTTCTGAAAAATAATTACCTTATAGAGTTACAGGCATTGATTTTTGCCGTCACGTACTTTTTATTAAGTTTGTTTCTTCCCTTGCACCCCTAAAACATGTTTCCATGCCCTCAACAAGATCTGGTTTATATATATAAGATAGGAAAAAACGATAGCATATCTCTGTCAAGAAATAATTATTGTCGTATTCTTAATGAAATTACCATCTAAATATCACGCAAGCTAAAAAAATTGGTCAAGTCAATTCTCATCTTGATCCCTCGTATGAGATAACAAACGTACGAGAGCGTGCCATTCCATACGGTGCGGAGATGGTTGTGGTTCGCTCTAATACCAGAGGCTGACCAGGCTACCACGAATCAGCTTGACCAGCTGCTTTTTTTCGGTTATCTTACGCAGATTTGGCACACAGGGCAATCGATTCCCGCAAAAGGCCCGTAAATAACAGTCGAATACAGTAAGGTGGCTAATTCACCTTTAAAGCGAGAGTTATAGAGAGAGAGCCATTATATAGGTGTCTGAAAGCTAACTCCATAATTTGACTGGGAAGTACCCTCATCATCAGACTCATCACTAGAATAAATAAATGGATACTCGAGATACTGGACCCAGCTAGTAGCACATGCCATAGACCTAGTCGTTCCCAAAATCACTCATCGTATCATTCCAGGCATTAAACCGAATCTCATAGCACGCCTATGCTACAAATACGATACCCTGCCACCCTTCACCACATACAAACTCGTGGTCCATCAATAGCCCTAAATAGAAAACTCCACTCACTACGCTCACAACTGCGAAATGCCTACCTAAACCTACAAACAACATTTTTGTTAAACTGGTAATGCTGTAACTCAAACAAGATCCAAAATAATTTTGGAAATCGGTCAAGCGAATGCTAATGAAGCTCAATTAGGAAAAATAACTTTAAGGACAGCAACATTCAATCCGATGCTACACAACTGAAAGAACCAATCTTCAGACAACATTAGCTTCTCACATTATCCGAAACCGACAATGTGCGATATTTTTCCCACCATTGCTCATGTGTGCTCTTAGTTGATTTTGAAATGTTATTTGTCGTTACGTCGTTTATGTTGTATTCAGAGTTTATTGCATTTAGTTCAGCAGTTTACTTAATTAGGCAGGAGTTCCATATAGGGTTTTCATTCATGAATCAGCATCTATACGTTCAAGTCAGACCATCACGTTTGAATAAACTTCCTTTCAGTTAACATGCCTCAAAGCTTTCAGAACCTAATTCTCAATTATTCACTATGTGTAAAACAAGGCTTAAGCCCAAGAAACGAATAGCCGATCATCCCAAACTTTCTTTGTATATATGAACAGTATTACCCAAATAAAAAAACTCTTTGATTATTGTGGTTGAAGATATAGAATATATAATGGTCACTCATCCCTCCAGGGCTTCCATTTGTTGCTTAAATATTAAGGCCATCCGGTTGACCGATGTGCCTTTGCATTACACGAATTTTTGAAGCAGTTCCAAGGGATATGCCCCACTCTCCAAGTACTCGTTGGAATTTACTCGTGCAAGTATGGGAATTCCTTTTCCTCTTTAGGATCCCAGGACCAGTTCTGCACATGAGTTACAACAATATATCCTGATCGTAAGTGAAGCAAGTAAACTTAAAATTCACTCATTATACTCGAGGACTTAAATTCACTCCTTGAGTCTATCAAACTCACTCTGGAAATAAGCGACCATGAGCAAAATTTCTTGGATCTCACGATATTCGAGAGAAAAAAAAGGTTTTAGAGTGTAAGGCACGACATTCCCATACAGTTAAGGAAGTTACCAAGTTAGAAAGTTTCTTTTTTGATTATATTAAGATATCTATTTGTGATAATTTCACTTTTAGAGCTCTCTTTTGGTTAGATTAAATATTTGTTTTTATATTATGAATTATAAATATTTAAATATTGTTTATTTTGAATGAATATTAAATTAAATCAATAAAATATTGAATCAAATTTAATTATTATCAATTGAATAAATTAGGATTAAATATTTTTTAACATCTCCCTGCCTGCTTTTTCACTATATTTTGGTTTAAGTGAATGTAGCTTTTTTCATTAATTATTTACGCTCTGTATTTAATTTTTCTACGGTACTCCAGACAACTTACTTGATCAATTTCTGGAACAACAATGAAAATTTTGACCTCGAGCATATAAACACATCCAGGAACGCAAAGAGTATCGCTCAGACCACGACCCAATTCAACACTGGAGAACTCTTTATACTACAGACCTTAGACTTAACACCAATCAATATGTCAAAACTCATACGATCACTATAAATATTGCTACAAAAAGAACCCAGTCCAACTGGCAGAACCACACTATAATTGAAGCATCTCCCTCGCAACATGCTGCCATTTTTCTTCTACATATTCAACCAGATAATCTCCTCATGTTACTTTCACTCAAACATTCAATAATTATTCCCATCTCTAAACTAAACACATCTCAACATCAAGTCGAAAATGGCAGACCCATCTCTTCTTGGACATACACGGAAATTTTCGTGATAAAAATTCTCAACAACAGACTTTACGGACCATCTAGAAACACAATACTTGCTCCAGACCAGACAACACTGATTTATAAATCAAATATTATCATACAACCCACTAGGCTACATTCTGCAATACACTCTCCACTAACCTAGCTCAGAAAAAATAAATAGGCATAGTCCTCCATATTCCCAGTCACAGATCGAAGCATTCGACCGAGTCCGACACACTAGCTTCGCATACAAAATCACCCAACTGAATTTACACCCATAATTTAACTTTTATACGAACTCTCATCGACTTCATTACAGATGGTGGAATAGGTTCTTACCTGGGTATCTTCATTCCACTTCATGTCGGAGTCAACCATGTACCTGCCTTTCACTCACACTTTACAGCTACTACGCCCACGGTATTCCTCACCTCTGTTCAACACCGACTAAATTGCATTCATCGACGTCATCACCAACATCACAGCGGGAAGTCGCACACATCGCTCAGCAGCACAAATAACACAAGATGCATTCACACAGATGAACACATTCGAACAGAAATAGAAACGAAAGATGGGCAAGAAAACAACAAATTTCGAACAATACTTGAGCTATCATGCTTTATTCATCCGTTCTTTTTATTTCAGATATCATAAAATATTTGCTTGGCAACTCCTATGATAATAAAATACTGAGGTGAGTTTTTAGAAGATAGAACGATGATCACTACACTGCTGGCGGTCGCTATTCTTACAACGCCGCGTGGAGCCCAAGGCGATTCTCGTACGTACTTCTCGGTCCCCGTACCAGTTGAGGAAATTCTCGCCATCGGCGTGGCATCGAAGAACTTCTCTGGTGTGAGTGCCGTCCAGTGCGCCCTCCGGGCGGCTCGCAGTGGCGTCCCCTACCCAACTCTGTGCGTGCACAGCACCAGCAGACAGTGCCTGCTGCTGAACTCCACCTACCCAGCCTGGTTCAACCGAACGTATCAGAGTTCTAGTGCCTACAACTGCTACATTCGTGAAGGATACCCTCATTATGATCCTATGGGTGAGTTCAACCAAATATCAATAGTACTTGAACACTAGGGAATTTGAGAGTGCAGCCATGAACCACAATTTTGATTCTTAGATAAGCCCTGGATCTAACGTCCAGCCTCAGCATTACACTCAGCCCCAAAGCCCTGCGGTACCATCATCTTTAAGCAGCGAGTCGCAGGCTAGAAACTGCAAACTACGATGGAACATCGTAATCCAGACCTGCGACTCGCTGCTTAAAGATGATGGTACCGCAAGGCTGCGGCAATACTTAAGCATGCTCGCTCATAAGCAGGACGCTCCGCATCCCTCCTATTCCATATGGAATCTTTTAGCGGGTAACTAGAAAATTCCATACCTATACCTATATGCGCTGTCCCAGCTCACAACCTTATGGCAGCCTGGTTTTATTTGCTCACTTGTCCGCCTCTTTTACTATATGTATTAGGTTTGGCCACTTTTGGTCATTTCAGATGTCAGGTTTGGTCATTTCAGATTCTTTTTGGGTGAAGAATTGTTGTGACGTTATTAAGGTTAGGTCGGAGTAGGTGTGCCAGATGCAGTCTGTAATTGCTCTCTAGCATCTTTACCCACGGAACGGATTATGAACTATAGCGAGGAATTGGGCAAAGGTGGCCTATGACCTATTCTTCAGCATCGACAATACTATGTCATGTTATGTTAGGCACCTCCTTCTGTCATCTTGAATCTTGAATAATATGGTACTGCTACTCAATGACTCATCAATAGGCCCACGCATTCCACAGAAAAATTACTACATATTATCCAGAGGCATGAGCTCTTGAGACGCCTGCGCAGGCCATCCTACCAAAAATCGCTTATTAGTTGGTGTATATACATATAGTATGTACATATATCCAAATTGGAACGATATAGAGAAGATTAGCACGGCCCCTGCGCAAGGAGGACACGCAAAATCGTGAAGCTTTCCATATTTTTTTTGTTCAGACTTAAAATGACGTTGAAAAGATTCGGTTACGGACATGCTTTTAGATCTCCTGTGAGGAAAAAAAAACACAAAAAGTACAAGAATCGGCGGCAGGCCACATCACGCCTTTATTTCAGCGACGACTTCACTATGTTATGTTAAGTTGATGACGTACGGTGCGTATCACAAGCTGTTGAAGTGGTACTACTCCATGTGCGATGACTTCTTCCGCATACTCTGCATGTATCCAGAGGTGGGCAGTAGCGTGCTACATGTAGCGGTAGCGGCGCTACTTTTAAGGCAATGTAGCGGTAGCACCCGCTACATATTTAAGTAGCAATCCGAGGTTTTGCCGCTGCAGCGCTACCGCTACATTTATAGATGAAGCCTTTAGATTTTACATAATGGTATTAAATATTATTTAAAAACCAGCATGATACATACATAATATAAATTTCAGTATAAACTGTACGAAAGATTTCGGTGTATAATGTTGTCAACCTCAGCCTGTTACTAGTGTCAACATGTTAGTTGTTACTTGTTAAGTTACCAGTTACCACTTACAGGTATTTTTTCATGGTTCAGTTTGCTTACAGTTATTTTTACACAGTTTTTTTTATCTTTCACCTTCCTTACATGGTTGTCTACTTTAATCTACCAATCTCAAAAATAATGCACATATATATACAAATAAAAGACTGATTTTTTTATATGTATATGTGGATAATTTTTGAAATTGGTAGATTAAAGTAGACATCCATTTAGGGAAGGTAAAACATAAAAATAACTGTAACTTTTATTTCCTGTATCTAGCCCGTACTAGTTCGGTTAGTGGAGAATAAATTCATCTGATATGGCAACAGCGCCACGTCATCATAGCTAATTACTAGTCGCAGGTCTCCGCTGTTGTTCATTGTCTCTTCAGATTTCGTGGAGGGGTGGTCGACGCTCTGATAGTCTTCCGCCTTCGGTAAGTCAGACTTGCGATTCCTGTTAGTTTACCTGACTTGAACAGCATTGTCCATATCTGCAGTTAGACGGTCACACTGGACTACGGTCAAATACTTAGTCTCTCGTAATCCCTCGGCTCCTCATATCATGCCTTTCATGTAAACCCGAATCATGGGCCGAATGTTCCAGACCGGCGATTGTTGACCCATGCCTTCTGTAACAGATAGACCCACTGACTGGCCACCAGAGAGCTACTCATCCACGAGTAAACGTACCGGTTCCTATCTCTGCTGAACTCCTGATCCTGTTCTACGCCTACCGGTCTTCCAGCGCCTATTCAGCTTCGTCATCCTCCTACCTGGAGCTCTGGCTCTGGAGTTACCTGACCTGCTTCACGGAGTCTGACCTGCTTCGCGGAGTCTGACCTGCTTCGCGGAGTCTGACCTGCTTCGCGGAGTCTGACCTGCTTCGCGGATTCTGACCTGCTTCGCGGAGACAGTGGAACTGCATGCATCCTGCCGTGCACCACCAGACCGTCACTTTTAGCTCAATATCCGGGGTTAGGTTTCAGAAAGCATAGTTCTGTTCCAAACTCTAGCGTTCGCCTGCGAGTGACTTCCGCAGCTTCGCTAAATTACGGAACTTTTAGCTCACAGCATCTGGGGTTAGGTTCCAGATAGCATAGTTCTGTTCCAAAATTTATCGTCGTACGACGCGTGGCCTTTCGATCGTGGGCTGGTTCGACACACGGGACAGATACGGACGGCTCCGGCGCGCTCCGTCCGGGTGGTGTAAAATTTTTTCGCGTGTTGGCCGACGACGCTGGGCCATACGACGCCAGGCTTATTTCCTGTGGGCTGATTGATCTAATTCAATGGATGTGATCTGTCTGGTGGCGTGCGGCTGATAAGGTTACAGTCAAGATGTGTTGTAGGCTACGTTGTTTCGGGAAGGGATCATGATAGTCCATTCGAAGCACGGCAGTGGTGGTCTCCGACAGGCGTCCCGTTCAAATGAGATCTAAAATATTGCATTTATACAAGACCTTAATTTTATAACTGACGTTTAGATAATTAGTGACTGGACTTTTGGCGAATTTTGCTTGTTGATTACTTGTTCACAAGAAAATCCTACTAACACGGAGAGCACAAAGATGACTTCTAAAAAACAACAGGAGTGGATTGCACCAACGCGTTCATTTATCTTCGTGTGTTTGATTTTGCTGAATATTCATTGACTGGGTTGACGTTCTGGTTACAGCAGACTCCAACTATTGAAGTTCTGGAGAGAAGTCTCTGTTTTGTATTTCTGATGACCGTAGACTCTGGGATGAAGTTCTGGAGACTGTAATATCCATATTGACGTTCCTCTACTCTTTCAAATTCATACCGGCACTACTTATGCTACTGCCCTCGTGATTAGTAGCACTGGGTTCCACCGGGGTCAGTATAGCGCTAATACAAAAGGCCAGCAGCAAGATAATATCTGACGGTTGTAATTTGAATGCTGTAGTGCGCTGCCATGACAGCCAATGACAAATGGTCTTTTACTAACGGTGTGTTTGCCTAGCACAGTTGACTAGACATCGTAACCTCTCAGTTGATTTTTCAGAATTAGAGTGGCTACTTTCCAGTGTGTTGTACTGTGTGTTACTGTGTGTTGTCTTTTACTAATAAGGAGGGTTTTGGTCTCCTATTTAGGGTTTTGGTCGACCCGAATTTTGTTAGGGAAGGGGGGACTAAATTAGTTGACACTTCAACATGATTGACTGGCCTTGACTTCGCTGCCGGTAAAAAGGCAGTCTCTGTCGCAACCCCGAAACATTTCTGCAAAATTTCACAAAAATAATAATCCCAGCAAGCTTTATCCTCTCATATGCGCTAGTGACGAAAAATATAATTAAATAGAAATTCCGCTTAAATTTTGGAAAAATTGTGAATTTTTTAAGGACTCGACCGTCACAGATCAGAGGCATGAAATTACGTCTGATTAGTTAAACGAATTATTCGCTGTATCTTCTTTTATTTGGAAAATATGCCGGAACTTTGAATAGCCTATACTACACCAATTAAATTAGGCCAAATAGCATGTTAAAAAGTTATGTGACTTTCTTGTGAATTTTTTATTCGAATTCAGTTATGTTAGGTAGGATAAAATTCAATTCCATCTATTTCAATGCGTTGAATTCCAAAAACAAACTTATTTGAAAAAAGTCACGATGTTGACATACATCTACTGAATTATTTCCTCATGATTAAATATCAAGTTGATTAATTATGAATATAATTGTTTCTCCCTATGATCGCCATAGACACTTTTAGACTCGCCCTCATGTTCACCGAGGATAGCTTTCTTCAGTGATTCTGAAGGCAGTCACCTTACGATTATGTCAAGTACAAGGCACATTTTATGAGCTTTTTCTCAATAACTTTTTGAGTTATATTTAACAACAGTACACTATTTGATCATTATTTGTGCAACAATTATAAGTAATGGGTGATTCACGAAAACTTCCTGTTTTGTATTTTATGCCAAGCAGTCAGATGTTGTAGGATAGGAAAAGAGCGGGATATATTTCATATTAAAGGCAAGGTTATGAAATTTTGTTTCCCACCTAGTCAGTTGCCACTATACATTGGACAAGTGAGCAGCATGCGTTTGGTGTTGGTGTGTATTTTTCTAATGCTCTTTCCATTATCGCTACTTAATGAGCATTCCGTACTCGGAATGCGCCTTATCTCTCCTTGCGAGGTTACTATCTGTGCCCTGCCCGTTCCCCCGATTGGGCTTCGTGGGATTTTTTATGGGGTTATCTTAAATCAATTGTTTGCAATGACTGCCCATAGATAAAGGCCGTCATTTGACCGATTTCATCCTTCAAAAATAAGTGATACAAAAATGTAGGTAATGTCTTTTTCAATGAAATTTATTTTGTAATGATATCTCAACTGGTTCTGTTTTCATTGATCTTTCAATTCAGGAAATTTTCGTGAATTACCAGTATAAGTTGTTCTGTGTTGTTCCAGCATCACCTCAATAAATGTTTTCTCGGCAGAAACTGCTTGCAAGTGCAGCAGCGTGTTTCCAGTTATTTTCCTACAGCAAGACCATTATTTAAAGATAAATTGTTTTATGGTTAATGTCGCAACAAACGAAGAGGCTTTTTAAATTAATAGAAGTGGCTCACATAACTATGCTTGCTTAATGTATTGTGCCAAATAGCATAAGATTGTACCATAGAGTGCTATGCTCAGGTTGATTTTAGAGCTTCTTTTCTATTGCATATGAAGGATGGTCAGCATGGGGAGCTCCCACGTTTGAATGAGCATAGAAAGTGAGCATAGAAAGCACCTTCTGCATTCCAGCACATATTTGTGTCGCAGCAGAACGGTTGTCATGGCCACACAGCAACATGGGCTCGAGCGCCGTTGAATATAGCAAGGAAATTGGATCAAGTAATTATTTATGTAGTAGGAATTCAAGATTACTTCAACATCAAATACTTTAATCCCTTTCAATCGAAAACATTAATTTGTGTTTAAAAAACAATCAGTGAAATGTAAAAGAAAAGCCAAAACCGTTACATTAGGTTAAAAAGACAAAAATATCTGAATAAATTACCCTTCTGATGAAACAATTTAAATTTATTTTCTTATATGTACTATGTCCTTTGTAGGAAGACGTACATTCCTACTGAAAACAACACAGTGCCTCTAAGTTTAGAACAGGCCAGCTATCACATAGTCAGCAAAATTCACGGTTTCAAGACAGAAAGTCGGTACTATATTTTAGTCTTGAAATTTCTTTCTGGTCAGTACTATATATTTCTGGTCAGCACTATACAGTACAGTGGGGAGAAATAAATATTCGTACACTTGAAAAATCGTATTTTAATGTATGTAAGTACACAAACTTAACAGGAAAAGTGATTTAAATTATGTATAGAGACGCATAGTATTCAAAAATACTATCAAAAGAAATTAAATCTCAATGCAACAAAAAACAATGCAACATGTTCACTTTTCGGGTGAAAAAAGTATTCGTAAGTACTTACATACATTAAAATACGATTTTTCAAGTGTACGAATATTTATTTCCCCCCACTGTATATAGTTAAGTTAGAATTATGTGACTTGACAGCAGTCACGGACTTAGTTAGACTGTAGGGCCCATACCTTCAAAAAAAGTTAAGAGATCGTAAGTTCATCAGCCAATCATTGACGGCCTTTCGAGCAAAATCCACCAATCATAGACAAGAAAATAGAGCGTAAGTACATACGTTTACTTAGCGAGTTTTGAAAGTATGGCCCCAGGTGACAGGCCATACACCTCATCATATATACGACACATTTTATTATTAGATCAATATATCATCAAGACATTTCATAATCGTATCAAATCACCATAAAATTTCATTATTAGATAGAGTGCATTTTACAAACAGGTATATGTAGGTTATGTTGGGTTAGGTTAGATTGGTAAAGGATTTAAGTTCCCAATGATATAATGCGTCAATGATGAAAAGTCTTCTAAGATGAGGTGCCAGGGAACCAGGCGCGGCGAGGAAGGAGAGTCCCTGCGAGACAGCAAGATGGAGCTTCAAGAAGTGTAGTCACCAAAATTGCCGCTCGAAATTTGTATATGAGACTAAAACTGTATCAAAATCTAAACTCAGGAAGCTCACACGTTCATCTCAAATCTTACCTTTGATGATAATCTTTGATAACTCGAAAGTAATTGAAATTCGGTCACCATTTTACATTTTTTGAAATTGAAATTCGGCCTGCAAGCTGCAGGCCGACTGCCAAGTAATGACAAGATTGCCGGAAACGTGAGCCCTGTTATACGTATATTTGGTCCACACCGTTCGGCGTTCATTCGGTTTAGTTGTATCATGCAATACTTATTATAATATTTTATCGTGTTATTTTGTATATACTTGGATAATCATCGTCAGTTTATGCATCTATTTTGCGTTTTCTGACGAAATTTTACAAGAATAAGCTGCACACCCTATAGAAGTGAAACCACATAATTTTAAAAAGTGTAATTGCTAAATAATGTGAGAGAATCTATTCACATATTCGCTCATTCCTCGTTAGAAAATACGTTCCACTTAAATGAGATCTCGATATTCATCGCAATAATAAACAATAGCACGAACAATCAATAGTGGCCAGAGTACGAGAGGAATGACAGAATACGAGAGGAATTACCGTGTACGGGAGGAATTACAGAGTACGAGAGGAATTACCGTGTACGGGAGGAATTACAGATACGAGAGTAATTGAATAGTACGAGAGTAATTGAATAGTACGAGAGTAATCCGTGTACGGGAGGAATTACAGAATACGAGAGGAATTACCGTGTACGGGAGGAATTACAGAGTACGAGAGGAATTACCGTGTACGGGAGGAATTAGTACGAGAGTAATTGAATAGTACGAGAGTAATTGAATAGTACGAGAGTAATTAGAGTACGAGAGGAAGTACAGAGCACAAGAGGAATTAAATAATGCAAGGCATTACAGAGTACGGCGGACTAATTCCTTTGAAGGAGTTATTGTCAGCCGAGTTACATGGAGAAGAATTATTACGGGTTATTAAAACAAGCGTCGAGCAAACAGGTGAGGAGCAGGCGGGCGCTGCTAGAACATTACACTAAGAGAATAGCCATTGACAGAGGTTGCCATACCAACGACTTGCCATACTATTTGTTTACATGCGAGTTGTCATACCATGAGTTGCCATACCATGAGTTGCCATATCATATAACTTTTTCGTCACTTCTCACGTAGCTTTCCCGTTACTTCTCACGTAGCTTGCCCCGTCACTTCTCACGTAGCTTGCCCCGTCACTTCTCACGTAGCTTTCCCCCTCACTTCTCACGTAGCTTTCCCCCTCACTTACGTCACTTCTCACGTAGCTTTCCCCGTCACTTCTCACGTAGCTTTCCCCGTCACTTCTCACGTAGCTTTCCCCGTCACTTCTCACGTTGCTATCCCCGTCACTTTTCACATATTTTCTCAGGTATAAAACTCAAGACTAACAAGAACTTTAGTTTGTCTCATGTCTGAGCTCAGCACGCACTTCCGTGAGGCACGGGCTGTGTTTGGACGGCCAACCGTTGGCGCTTCACTGGCCACCTCAGGTCCGCCCGTGATTCCATGTTACAAACAGGGCGTGCTAACGACTTTGGTCGTTAGAGTTGTTGAAAAAACTTCAGTTGGAAAAGTTGTTGAATTAATTTCAGTTGCCAATCTATAACATACATTCAACTTTGACAATTACTTCGTTAATTTCTTACTTGCGTGTCATGTGCGCTATGCGAGCAGCATAGAGCAATACCACTCTTTATTCGACAACGTCTGTCCAATAGGAACAATCCACAGTGGCGCGATATTGCCCGCTGAGGTGGGCGTTGCCTGCTGGGACCTGTGGTGCGATAGCTTCGCTGTAGTGGGTGTTGCTTGTTGGGACTAGTGGTGCGATAGTCCCCGTTGTAGTGGGTGTTGCTTGTTGGGACTAGTGCTGCGATAGCTTCGCTGTAGTGGGTGTTGCTTATTGGGACTAGTGGTGCGATAGTCCCCGTTGTAGTGGGTGTTGCTTGTTGGGACTAGTGGTGCGNGGTGTTGCTTGTTGGGACTAGTGGTGCGATAGCTTCGCTGTAGTGGGGTTGCTTGTTGGGACTAGTGGTGCGATAGCTTCGCTGTAGTAGGTGTTGCTTGTTGGGACTAGTGGTGCGATAGCTTCGCTATAGTGGGTGTTGCTTGTGGGGATTAGGTTGTTTAGGGCACCATCTATTCAGGAGCTGGTTGCTGCATGCAGGCCTCGACGAATAATCTATAGAAAATAATCGTGATAATGCCTAGGTGCGGACAAACACGTGTTAATAAGACGAGTTTTCCAACAGGAGTTTTGAAAATATTGTCGTTGGAATTGAAACATTTTTACTCATTTTTAAGGAGACCGGTTCAGTGAAAAATCGGAAATTGTGGCTTCTCCGTTTTCTTGGCTCATTTCATAGCTGCAGAAAAGGCGCGTCTAACGCAGCAATTCGCATATACGTGCGTGCTCTATTTTGCGTAAACCAATTTTAATCGGAATGAAAATCGGAAATCGGGGCTTTAGAGCCGCTAAATATTCTCGATACAAATCGAATGAAGTGTGTCTCGAGATTGTAGCTGTGATTTGCATTAGTTGTTAACTTTTTAAGGAACCCCTTTTTTGCCGTTTTCTATTGATTTCACGTTTTCTTACATTAAAAAAAATAATTGAGCAAATTGTTCTTTAATTTACTTCTTGCGCATGAGTGTGAAATTCCAGAAAGCTCGGTTAATAAATGTAGAAGTTTTTCCAGGACCGAACCGGTCCTATCTTAGGCAGCTGTTATGTATGCGGCATACAAAAGCAGAATAAATTAGTTGGAGCCGTTACAGAGGGTGGGTATTAACTTGTTGTCAGAAGGGCATACTCCGTGTATGTCGTGTTTGCATAGGTTTTTGGATTTGTAAATTTCATTTTTTCTGGAAGTTTGGTTGGAACGTCATGACATTTACGACTTTCGTAACATAACCTCAATGTTTTTACAGAGGAAGATCGATGCACAAAAAATCGATTTGCATCCGAAATAACCCCTCGAGCCAAAAAATTGTCAACGCAACGTTAACGGAAAAAATGTTTTCACATTATTACGAGTAGTCCAGGGCTGGTCAAGGCTTAGGGGTCCGAAGTCTGCTGTATTGTTGAGATAGGAGAGTCTATTGTCACCGAGTTATCCTTAGTCTGCTTCGCCACCCTATCCGAAACAGCTTTTGGTCAAAATCTCCTTTCAAACTTTATAGGGTCTTGAAAGTTCTATGAATGGTTTCTTCAATTTACTCGAAGCCTTTATTACAACATCATTTTAGGAACTTAAAATTTTCAGTCGGTTGACATTGGTTAAAATTTCAGTGTTCATTTAACCTTTGCGAAGGGACTCCTGTAGTAAGGAAATTTTAAGTGAACTTTGTAAACTTAGGATGATGATGATAATGCTGCTGGCGCTCGCCATTCTGGCAGTGCCTCGTAAAACTCAAGGCGACTCTCGATCGTACTTTTCGATCCCTGTACCCATTGAAAAAATTCTAGAAATTGGCGTGGCGTCGCAGAACTTCTCGGGTGAGAACGGATTCCACTGCATGCTCCGGGCGACACGCAGCGGTATTCCCTACCCAACTCTGTGCGTGCACAACACCAGCGGGCAGTGCCTGCTGCTGAACTCGACGTACCCGGCCTGGTTCAACCGAACTTATAAGAGTTCCAGTGACTACAAATGCTACATTCGCGAAGGATATTCTCATTTCGATACTATGGGTAAGTTGAATAAATTAAGAATTTGAGAGCCAAATTAATTTATTATATTCTCAATGAAAACCTCTTTGAGCTCCATCATAAGTTCAAATATTCCAGCGAACACAAGTACAATCAGCAGAGAAAATCAAAATTTTGACGAAAGGTACTAAAACCAATGTAAAAAAGACAGCGAATACGAAAATCCATGGACATGCAATTATACAAGTGAATAAGATTTGCATAAAAGCATTGTTTATGTCAAGGTTTCCTTCATATATGCAAGAATTGAAAAATCCTAAAGTCCGGAACAAAAGAATTAGGACGCAGTCATTCAAATAGCTCAGCGACACAATTGGGGCTCAGCCGTAGGCCAAAAATTGGAATTTTAAATAACCCCTGGAGCCAACGCCTAGCCTCAGCTTGCAATAACTTTACTCCGCCACATAACTAGAAGCCTCAGAATTCACTGGAACTCGATCCACAAAACAGACCAGAGACACACTGTCCATAGATAATAGTGCCGTAAGTCTTCAGCAATACCTAAACATGCTCGCTCCTAAGATGGCAGTTATGCATCAGACCTTGCGTAATCCGGCCTATCTTCTTTTGGCCTAGACTCTTTCTGCCCCAACTCTTGCAGCCAAAGACTGTCTCTACCTGCTCTCATGAACCACCTCTCTAACTTCCTGCAGCCAGTGATCGAGGTTAGGTTAGGTCCTTTTTATTTTGTCTTTCAGTAGTGAAAATTTTCATTGTGTGTACTGTGTAGGTTAGGTCATAAGTGGTTAGGCCTAAAGAGTTTGGACCAGATGCAGTATGACCATATACTTAACTTGGCATGCTTAAGTTGTGGTTGTGGACCTCCGGCGTTATGGTTTTAACCCGTTGACTTCATAGGTTGTTACGCCCTCTAGCAAGCTTATTCATGGAATGGAATATAATTTAAATGTGAAGTTGTGCAAAACTTGCCTCCGGCATACGCCCCCCAAACCATCACGCCCCCTGTTCATCGTAAAAGCGCAATACAGAGACAGAATGGTTGGCAAATGGCAGATTGGAACGGAAACTCCTATCGCAATTTTGATAGTCAGGATGTAGAAGTTACATGGCTTCATTTTGGCGTACACTGATGCGCCCCAAACTTATTTAGCTCATGCTCATTCTGTTTTAAATTGGTCTTCAAACCTTAGAATTTGTTCCGCCCTTCATAACATGCACTAAAATTTGAATTCATTCGTTATTTATTTCATCCGAATGTGAATGCATAGAACCCTTAGTTTAGTAAAATAAAATTTCTCGTCGAAAAATATTACGAATCTATTGTAGATGTTGATGGTAAGAAAACTTTTTAATTTGTCTTACTTCAATATTTCGTTTCGTTTGAAAGTATCTCCAGTGAGTTGAAGATATTATTTCTGACGTATTTTGCGAATGTTAACTTTCATGTTTTACAGGTGAAAAATGTCAATCGGTTCTTTCCTTAGATATCGGAATGCGCCTGCCCGGAGCAGTGTTCCCATGTTTATTAATACAGTTGTGCGCGTTGCACATAAGCGCACGTCGGAATGACGTCCCGTAACATCTACTTTCTACATCTATGAACTGAGGGCTGAAACTTTCTTTCAAACATGCTACTTTTAAGCCTTTTCACTCAGCTGTGTGCTTTCACGCTGAAATAGTCTCACTAGCAGTCTTTTAATGTTTCGTGTTATTCCTGTCTCATTCAATTTTTTTTGTCCGGCTAGCTCTTTTAGTCAATCAGATTTATGGTATTCTTATCTTTTTTTATCATCTTGCTCGCCACCAATAGTCCCATCCACGGCCCCACCTTGCCCGGCCACCTTCGACTGGGTTGCGGACGTCGGTTGTGTGCATGTGGTTGAGACCGCAGTGACGTACGACGTCGCTCAGAACTCGTGCCCTGGAGACTCCCAGCTCGTCACTCTCTACGCCGACAATTTCTTCAAGCTCGCTAACTACATCAGACAAAATTCGTATCTGCCATGTAAGGGATAATCTTCTATAATAATATGCCATTAAACAACTAAGAAACGTAAAAGGAAGTTGTTTTGCTACACGTGCAATTAAGGGGAGCGTCTGGGATAAAATTTTGATTTTTGGCTTTTCCGGTTTTTAGTCTCATCATAAAGCTGACATTCTGCTCTTTCCAACTGTACCAAAATCATCTCTGTACGTTGATTTATGCGTTCACGACAGCTTGCAAAAGGGGGGGGGGGTCGGGGGAGTTCTTTCACATTTTAGGTGGGCGATAATTCCCGGTAGCATGCATAAATAGCTAGTCCACATACGATGTGCTTCAGTAACTCGCCTGCAGTTGTACGGGAGGGGTTGCGTGTCGTCGCTCCCACCATCCTTGACTGGAATCAAGCTGCAGTAACGTTTAATTTTGTATCCTTGCTACATTGAGTGTCTATTCCGATGCGCGCGGGACTTAGTCGCGCTCTCCTGAACATTCACACCTATTGTCACTGCAAACCTATCTACTCATAGAGTTTTGAAGTTACAGCAATGAGACAAATACCATTCGATTTGAAAAGAAAAGATCTACAAACTGATAGTGGGCTTTTTCCAAGTTCGCTATAGTTCGGAATTTATTTTGCAAAAAGCGGGGGAAAATGGAGGTAAAATCGACTAAATTTCGGACAAATGTTCCCACACCCACAAAAATGAGAAATTCGAAAAACCCCACCATTACTTAGTAGATATGGTCTTTACGCATCGAATGATATGTGTTTCGATGTTGTAGCTTAAAAATCCTAGGAGGAGACAGGTTTTCTAAAGTACCTCTTTTTTGCCGTTTTCTAAGAATTTCACGTTTTCTTTCAATTTTTTCGAAATATTGACTTGAACAAAACCTGCGTTATTTTAGGGTTTACACATGTGTACCAAATTTCAAATCGATCCGTCCGTAAATAACCGAGATAAAATTTACCCCAGACGCTCCCCTTATTTAAGCTCAATTGTTTTCATTACTCGGGACTGAAATATTTCTTCACGTTTCCACTAAACTGAATTCGAATGAATACTAGTTGAAAGTTTAGTACTTGGAAAGTACGTATAGTCGTAAGTCTAGTATCTAAATAAGTACGTCTAGTCGAGGACTAGTTCTCTATGAAATGCTTATGGAATATAGTAGCTTTTCCATTTTGAGCATTCAATAGCACTCGTAGAAAACTTTCTGTGCATTGAACTGTAGAATCCTTTCCATGCATGCAATTCTTAAACCCTTTCAAGCACCCAATTGTAGTACTCTTCTTATGATCTAATTCTTTCATGCTAGCTAAGCGAACCGACAATGTGTACTACCACGTGGGGGTTCACCGCTACAACTTCAGATGGATTTGGCGCACCGGCCAAGTCATGTTCGGCCAGAAAGGCTCGGAAGTGTGGTCATCAGGCGACCCCGGGGACAACTCGAACTGTGCAGTCATTATCATGTCTACGTGGATCAAGATTAGCCTGGTAGACGTGGGGTGTTCCTCTACTGGATGGTACGTGTGTGCACTGCAGTGATGACGCGCACAGTGGTCAGGTACATTGGGCTAGCAATGCGTTGTACCTAAGAAGGTATCAGCTGATTCGGTGCTGCAGTACAACAGCAGGTACAATAAATCGTTAACGAGAGCAGTAGCAGCACCCAAATGGTGCATATAATAATGCTCCTGTAGTTAGAACAATTGTACAGTAATTTCGGGAACGACTCGGATAACGATATTGTTGTACTGGTAGGCACGACACTGCAACCGCAATACTGCACTGTTGTGACTGCAGTAGTCACAACAGTGCAGTGAAAGATGGCATTGCTAAATAAAGAGGGAAAAAAATAAACAGTTTCAACGTGTAGAGTACAAAATTTTCTTTCGAAAAAATTGAACCACGGTATAAAAAATATCTTTCGCGGCATGGAGATCAGAAATTATATGATATAATATGGGCAAAACTCTTGAGGCGATGAGATTGTTCTGAGTATAAAGAGATTTCTGCCGTACTACATCAGTCATTGCCGCTGCAGGAGGACAAAGCCAGGCCTGGTCCAATATATGTGGCAGTAATGCCTGATACAACGGTGCTCTAACGACAGGTGCACTGTTACATTAACTGCAGATAAGAGTAGTAGTAATGTCGGGTAACATGATGCAGCAGATGAAGATGCAATTGTACTGTCATGGCAGATTCCGCAGAGCAAGACCAAAACATACAGTGATGTCGATTACGTTGAAGCGGTAACTTGTAAGGCAGATTACGAATATCGTATGAAAGGTTCTATGTTTTACGTTACGAGCATGATGGTAGGAGAAACTCAGCGAGATAGATAACGTATCCAGTTAAAAATAAAGAATACTGACAAATGGAAATTGACAGTAACGGAAATTATCGAGAAACAGGAAGTTCTGGTAACGAGTGAAGGAAATGACATAGTGGTGCTGAAATAACACGTACTATGAGACTGAGAGATGGATAACAATGTCAGATATAAGGTGGGGGAATGTCAGATACAGTGAATTTGTTAGCTCATGGCTTCTTGGTTCAATAAATTATATCATTTTCTTTGAAGTATTAATTGCAGGGAGGCAATAGATGAAGGTAGGATTCATGGAACTACTAGGATTCTTCCTGACTTAAATCGACACCACGTGCACAATTACAGCCTGACGCAAAAGGTTAGCCCCACCCCTTTAAAACATCATAACACATCGAGTTTTGCCAGTTTTAACGTGCAAATGGTGGCAAACGATTTGTCTTGCGCTCTGCAATCTATAGCAGGTAAAATTTGGTGAAGAAGTTAATTACTTGCGGAAAAATCAAGCGGTTCGTGTTTTTGCACCGACGCAGAAGGTTAGCCCCACTTTGCAAGTTTGGCGCTCTTTCGGACAGGACGCAGCGTAGACTCGCTGCAAAGGGTGCGTTCATAGCGTAGTAGTTGTGCACGGATCTTATGCTCACCTAGGCAAGAAATGGGCGCGGGAAAGCTTCTAACCGAGTTTCAGAAAGATGCCATTCAAGCACTGATGGCGCTACCTGAGGGCGAGGGCCCTAGCCTGCGTCAAATGGAGGCACAAGTGGGGTGTAGCCGCAAAGCCATCTCCAACTATCTCAAGGACCCCGTGAACTACGGAAAGCGGCACTCCAAAGGCCGCCCACTAACCTTTTGCGTCGGTGCAAAAACATGTGTTTTTCATTTTCTCCGTTACTAATTACATTTTCACTACAGTCTATTGTATTTTGATTACTGAGACCAAGACGATTCGTTTGCCACCATTTGCACAATAAAACTCGCAAAACTCGATGTGTTATGATGTTTTAAATGGGTGGGGCTAACCCTTTGCGTCGGGCTGTAGTAGAGGGTTAAAAAATATCAGCCACAGGACTGTACGAGGAACCCGCAGACTTCGGGTTCCGGTTCCAGCGACAGTAAACTCGGGGTTTACGGTCCGGTGCCATGCAGACTTTGGGCTGATATTTCGGTGACAGCAGACTTTGGATTAACTTACTTGAGAAAGCAGACTCTTGGTTACGATCCGGTGACAGCAGGCTTTGGGTTGAACTTACATTCAGGTTACAAAGTTCAGACATTGTAGGGATTTGATTGCTAGCAATGTCCTTGTCCCAGGCCGAGTAGTTGCGATCACTACAACTTTTATATCCTAACCGCTTGCTCTAATTAACATGCTACTGGCCTCGCGTGTAGCTGTATTAGGATATACCGGTGTTTACAGCGTGTATGCACAAGACCAGCAGGTTGATAATAATATATTTGGCTTCATTTGCCGCAACTACTGGCCACGTGTACGAAGGCCTTTTTTCATGAGTGTTGTCTTATATTCAGAGTAGAAATAGTTACTCTGGGTAGACTTTTCAGCATTAGTGTGTTTGCATCATAAGTTTTTCAAATTATATCATCTGCCTCTCACTGTACTGCAATCTACGAGACATGAAAGTTTTCATTTTTATTATATATCTACCGATGTTTTACTATTTTTGTTAGATAGAAGTAGTGAGCACTATTTAACGCGGTTAAATTTTATATTACAAAATTAATTGGTATCCAGTAGGATTAATTGTATGTTTTTGACGTCGCTGCCAGGAAGGCAACTACGGCGAGAAATCTCAGAACATTTCTGTAAAATTGTACAAATAAAAATTCACTTCAAACTTGTTTCTTCCTATTTAAGTACTGACGATAATTACGCAAAAATGTAATGAAAATAAGTTATACATTGAATGAAAAAGGGCGTCTTCTTAGCGGAACTCAACTGATTAGAATCGGATACATGAAATTACGGTGGAAGAGGATTACAAATTATATGTTATGAATGCCCCGGTTGCTGTGGAATAGGCGACGAAACTGGAAATAGCATCGTAAAGAATTAGGCATATTTTCGAATATTTGTTGTTTTGTGTTGAGGTCCAGCACAAGTTACTTGCAATTCGAGTTATCGAGTAACCTATAGTTCAGTTAATTTTTTTAGTGTAATACCTGGTCAATTGTCTATTGCTCAATGTAACTGTTAGTCTAGTCTCAGGAAATCCTATAGCAGCCTTGCAGCGTCACTTCAATTATACCTCTTAAATTGACTATTTTTAGCTCATAGCACGAGAAGCCTCATTGATAGGCATAAAAGAAAGAATCACTTGAACCAATATGCTAATAATTTTATTAATTTACTTCTAGAATTTGTTTGATTCGATGAGATAGATTTCGAGAATCCATATCCCGTGCTTCATTGAAGCCTGTCTGTAAAAATTACGCACATATAAGCGAGAACGGCCTTCGATCATGTTGAGCGTCACAAGTCATCTCAAGAAGTTTCCGATTTTAAGATTGGGCCGAGCCTACGCTTTCACCTATTCTTGATATCGCATAATTTCCATGGTCAGGTGGAGCTCACACCCACAATTTACTGCTCTGGTATTGCTACTCCTAACCAATAGACTTTCTCACTCGTGTTGACCAAAAATTTTTTGTCTGTCTAACGTTGTGCCCCACATACGGCCTCCGCCATTATTGTGGCCCATTTCTCCTCATACAAAACTGAGTCCTCTTAACTACAACGTTTTTTTTTTTTAAATTTAATCATCAATTACATATTACTCTTATATTCTCGAACACGAATAAATTCTGAGTTACTATTTAAATTTCAAACTAAAACCTTTACTGTTAGATGTAATATAATACTCAAATTATATGTTTTTGTGACCCTTTGAGTGGACCCTTTTAATTATCCCTTATTTATTGGGCTTATTAGGTGTTACAAGACAGGTTATTCACAAGATAGGTGTTTATAAAAAGATGTTGAGAATGAAGGCGATGTGACAGGTTGTGACTGCATGTGATATAATGCGATGATAGACGCGTGTTCGTGCCATTACAGGAAGCCGATTCATATTCATTTTGGTTCATTAACGCAATACGGGATGAATATATTGAAAGGATATTGTTTCTGAAGCGCATTGAAAATGAAAAAAATTACAATGCAAAGTAAATGAATGCATTAGACAATCATTAATGATTTTATTGATGTTGAGAATAATAGCAGCCAAGTGAGACGAGCTTACAGTTTGTTATGTTATATTATATTAATGCTCATTATACTCGTATATAGTACGCTTATGAATAGTAACGCTACAAAACTTTTCCAAGTAAAATAGACCTAAACATCTTATTATCGATCTGTTCCACGCGTCATCGTAGTCGAAGTTTCTTGAGTTCCTAGATACAGGATAAATGACAAACAGATGGACTTCAGCAGTCATTTTTGGACATCAAAAAGTTACATCAATTGCATCGTAAAAATGAAAACAGCTGACGATTTTTCACACAATTTTTTATTGAACGAATGTGCCTCGGTGAGGTCTTAGGTTCCATCAATGCCAGCACTCCTGACCTGGCGCCATGTCCCTGGTGACGTCACGGTGGTGGAGTCGTAGGAGGCTCGTTGCAAATGATGAGACGCCTTTTCTTGTTATGCCTGTGGATAAGCAATTGGAATGACTGCGGCAGTGTGGTGAACCGCAACACCAAAGTAATGTATTAAAACTTAGTTCTTGATGTTTTTCATATTTAAATTTAAGCTACATAAATTTTTGTTGGCTTAGTGACGTACTTAATAAATCTTTAAACTGCGATTTATTCCTTCAATATGCGGAATTTCAAATTCATTGAGATAAAATGCAGAATTAAAATATATTGATATGCATAATTCAAATCCATTGAATAAATATATATTGAATGTTACATACATTCTCGTAATGGAATAAGAAATTAGAAACTAGAATCATATTTCAATGCATTCCCGATAACAGGTTAAAACTCGGTTCTTGAGGTCTCATAGCAAGTATATCCTAGAAAAACAATTAATATTACAATAATGTCTCCATGCCTTCATCATATATAGTGACTCATTTGTGCAAACTCCATTCACTTCATCCATGTGGGTAATTTCTGCGAAACGCGATCTTAAACAGAACAATGCAGCAATTAGAAACAGAGGATAACCCAAGTGCAACTCTTACTGAAGGAGAGCAACTCCTCACCCCTCGCAGCGCGCGTGGTCCCCGCATGGCTGGTTCATTTCCCCCCAAAAGACCCACACTAGCCCCTATATCCTCACCCCTCGCAGCGCGTGGTCCCCGCGTTGTTGGTCCTGATTCCTGCCTCGTGCAGCAGCGTCAGCAGCCGCCGCTCCTCCTCTTCGCTCAGCTCCGGGTAATGCAAGGCGATGTCGGAGTACCTGCACTCACGGAAATAAGTTAAACTTTGTCCAAATAACAACGCATTTTTTTCTTCGTGTTGGTCATCTTGACCCAGTTTGGCCCTGTAAAAAGGTGTATCAACGCTATGTCCTGGCTGTTGGTGCCGTGGGTAGAAAATATATCGTTATATTGGGACAATATGGCACATCCATTTTGCTCAGTGTGATATACCATATAACAGTAATAAACATTAGATGGCAGGTAGAGCAATGCTAGAGAGGCACATGCAAACCACATCAACGGCATCTTTTGCTGACAATGTGACGGCACACATGAAAATTGATCAGGTGTTTTCTCGAAGTATAAGTTACAAAAAAAAAAAGAAATAATAAAAAATCTGGCGAAAAAATTAGAAAATAGAAATCAAGTGAGAAGGAATTCATATAACTCAATCTCGAGTTGCCTTTTACTCTTTTGTTCACGCGCAATCATTAGTTCATTTATCAGGATCATAAATTATTTCGATGAACCGCGGTAAATCAAGTTGAGCGCAGTCACATCATACGAAGAGTTTTTTCATGGCAGTTAGTTTTAAAATAATGCTAAATTATACTATTTTAATAGTAATACTAAATTTCATGGCAGTTGATCGATGATCAGCTACACAACTAACCACTTGCTGGAGGGAGCGTAAGCGAGCACCGTCTGGGCCACGGCCTCCACGCTCCCAGCCGCAGCCCCCAGCACCGTCAGATGGGGAGAAGGAAGATCTGGGAGCGGCACAGCTAGCATTGCGGTGCTCGTCAAGGGCACGTAGATCCCTATGGGGGAATACACTGCTGTTAGGCACCATGCACTCAGAGAAACAAGTAAGACTGTGCCCATTTACTCTTTACTCATGCATATTTAGAGTACTTTTACTTGAGGTTGATTCGCGTCTACAGACTACGAAAACGAGGTGCATTCAAGTTAAAACGCCTTCGATGTTTTTTTTTCTTGATTGGAATTAGATTGGAACATGCCATTTATTTTAAAATGAGCGGGCACACTTTACCAATGCGTGCTACAGATGTCAGCTTTCCACAGCAAGGAAAGCCTCTAGAGGAAGCAACAAGCGCTTGGGTTATTATCGGAACTTCAAATTGGTGACGTTTTCGTTAGTATACGTCCAGCGTGTAATCATTCGTTTTCTGCATTTGTGCGATGAGACATCAATTTAATTTCATCGCCAGATGATTGAGACATGCGGTGATGTTGTCTTGGATGTGTTGAATGTGCTTGCACGGGTGCGGCGATTCAAAAGAAGGTAGCACGTGTCCTCTTCCACGATACAACTCATCTGCGCGTTAGGCTAACTTGACGGAACAGTTTCTACGTGCAAGCAGCTTTGAAGTGGTTCCCAAGAGACCTGACCTGAAGTGGTTCCCAAGAGACCTCAAGAGACCTGAGTAATAGCGAATTTTCGCTGTTACATCTTCATCGCTGTTTTACTGAACATCTAAAAAGCATACGCGGCAAACAATGTAATCTCTAGGAATATTTTCTATCTAGAAATCAGGTAAAATTGAAAAATTTGAACTCGCTTGAATAGTTTGCTTAGATAACGAATAATAATTTCCTGACAAGTAAGCAGAACAAGTTACTGAGTACCTCGGATGTAAACAACTCTTGGAAGGGTTTCTCTCAGTTGCTGTTTCATTACAACAGAAAGAAATTCTCCTTTCGCAAATCACTTGACTATAAATTGTTGCTAATTCTTCCGGGAACTTCCACGGGAAATTTGCTCTCTTGTTGCGGGAAATTACTTCCTCTTGAACCAGAATTTGTTTTCAGGAGGCACGGGACGAGATTTTTCGCTCTTAATTAAATAAGTGGTTATATAATCGTATGTTTCGCTGTAAAAGCAGCCTAAACAATGTTTTATAAATGAACTCATAAAATTTAATTTCAGAGCAGCCGATAATATACTTAGAAGGTAAATATGTAGCATTATTATAATCGAAATGATAGGAATATCGCAAACGTCCAGCAGCAAACACTTACGCAGGTATCGACATTTGCGTGGCAGAGGTCTGAGGTCAAGCGGAGCCTCAAGGCGGATGTGCAGATATTCTGCAGCAGAGGCTATTTGTGCCAGAGCTGTGATGCCAGTAAATGTTCTGATGCAACCTTTGAAGCCCTTGATCCTTGGCCTGTAGGATAATAGTTTAGAGTTACATTTATATCATAAACCAGATAAATTCGAAACTCAAAGTTGAACCTTACTTCGGTGAGGCTCGGAGATGAGCGGAGCGCGGAGCAAGATTTTTCAGAGAATTCTTTAGTAACGAGTTTGTTCTAATCTTCTTCAGATAGTTAGACGCCCAGAGTAACTGATTTGAAATGAAATTTTCAATGCTTTAAACACGAATAAACTAGGATCCATGGTTATTTATTTATAATTTCTATCAATTTCCGTTATTTACACACAATCGTTTCGATTTATCATAGGAAATTTTGCAGCGAACGTCAGTTCTTCTAGTATTCGCACACATTCTTTCCCACCCCAGGACAGGAACTCTGCGCCGGCCCTAGCAGACTTCCATTCACTCTGTAAAGACGCTTTCAGTGATTCGTGGCTAAATCGGTTCCGCTCAATTGCTTCATGAACGATGCATTTTCACATTTATCCACGCAAATTTTATGTCACAATCGTCCGACAGGAATTCATGGAGAATGCGTTGAAGTCTAGCAGCAAAGCCGGTTCGTAAAATCCAGGGCACAAGGTAATCATTTATCCCACCTGCCATATGTACTGTGTACATTATGTTGATTACTTCATTCACAAAAAAACACTCTCAGCTGCGATAGAATTTCCCGGTTACCTCAGGTCTGGGAGATCACATTCTATTCGTGCAATCGACCGCTTAAGGATCAATGAATTAGACATTAAAATCAAATCAATACTTACCCGTATAAATCAATTACTTACTCGCGAGCAAAAAACAATAATCAAGTTTAATATTTCAGAATTTACAGTCCAATTCTGTTTTACAATTTTCAATTTTTTTAAATTACAATGTTCTTGGAGAATCTCTAAAAATTGCTTGATAGTAAAATCTTTTGGTTTTGAAAATTCAGCACAAGAAGCAATCAAGATAAAAAACGATCACGAAGAGTGCATAATAACATCTCCGCAATGGTCAATTATATTATCATTACACGTTGTTCAGACTTCAGAAGTGTAACCGTGCTTTAAATATAATTTAGTTATATGTCTAATTCCAGATAACTGAAAATGAAAGGATAATGAACGAAAATTTTGCCCTCTGTGTAACTACAGGCATAAACAAGATCGGCGTTACGACTCACTTAGAGCCGAGCAGGGACTCAAGAACATCATCGCAAGGTTGGAATCCAGTTTCCCAGTCCAGCAGATTGAGGCGCAAGTCTCCTCTGTGGAGTTGGACAATCTTATGCCACCCGGCCGTCCTCAGGACCTGCGGGGACGCCTCCACCGCCAGGGTGGTGCATGGGGCGTGAGGGAGCATCATTGCCACGCCATCAAGATCACACTCTGCAAATGTTAGTCAAATATTATTTAAAGTTTAAATTGAGTTTTGATTAATAAGCTGGCTAAACAACTTATGTAACATCTTCGCTTCTGGCCAATGAACATGACAAAAATTTTCACTCACTATTCGCTTTATAGGCTAAAAGACGAGATAAAATAACTCAGCCTCACAAACAAGCTCACCGTTTGTCCACAAGCCCACCCAGTTCAACAGTCGGTTTTCAGTTGAAAATACGAAGACAAAATATAATTGCGAGCTCATGAATCTCTCATGAAAGTTATACCTATTTTCACAGTGAAAATAGCGGTGTGTCATCCACCATTTTCCTTTTAATATTAACTTTTTGATAAATTATCTTTCTTTAACTTCAGTTAGGAAGTATGGAGGACGGTTGAGTACTGAAGACATTCATAAAGTCTTCAGCATTCGTAAGCATTTATTTGCCTTGGATATGATATGAATAAGAAGAAGGGTTGAGTACGGAACAGCACAGTGATGCTATCAGACGTTATCTCGATAAAAGAAATAATATACGTTTAAAAATTACTTTTTAAAGACAACACTTCTAAAGAATCCAGTGTTTCCAATGGTACAGATGTACAATGAACTTCTAATTTTATTTTCGAATTTAAAAAAAAATAATTTTTTAATATATAAAATTTTTTTCAAAATTATTTATTCTGTCAATTGATTCATGCATTGCCTCCAACTTCACACAATTGTGCAAAATTTCATATCAATTGGACAGGTAAAAGTGTGTCAAATATCAATCATATGATTTGTAGCTGACAAAATTATTTTTTCAGGTTTTTTAATATTGAAAAAAAAAATTGTATTCATAAAATTATTTATTTTGTCAATTGTTTCATGCATTGTCTCCAACTTTGCAAGTTTGCAAAATTTCGGATCGATAGAATAAGTAGAAGTGTGTTAAATTTCGATTACAAGATTTGTAGCAGACAAACAAACAAACAAACAACAAGAAGTGAAGTTAAAGAGAAGTGTTGTAAAAAAATGTAAAATTTTTCAAAATTATTTATTCTGTCAATTAATACATGCATTGTCTTCAACTTTACGCAAGTGTGTAAAATTTCAGATTGATTGGATAGGTAAAAGTGTGTTAATAATGTTTATATGTTAAATAGCAAACAAATTTTTTTTTACTTTTTTAATATCAGAAATAAAAATTTTTAAATTTTCAAAATTATTTATTCTGTCAATTGAATTATGCATTGTCTCCAACTTTAGACAAGTGTGCAAAATTTCAGATTGATTGGAGATGTAGAAGTGTGTTAAATATTGATTATAAGATTTGTAGCAGACAGACAAACAAACAAATAAACAAGTGAAGTTAAAGAGAAGTGTTGTAAAAAGACCCGGTACATCGTTAACCGACCAAACCTAAACTTACAATGCGAACGAACGGGAACGTTATCTTGCTCCTCTTACCCCATACGACACCGTATACGACTATGAGAAAGATATGTAAGATTTTCTAAACAAAGAGTTACTACACTAAAAATGAATTATTATCTCCCAACACAATGAAGTTGTTTGCTATGCGGACATACGGAGTAAAGATATTTTGGCGAAACAGAACGATGATCAATCGACGTATAAGAGTTTGTTCATGAATTATGCCCTGTAAAAAATGCGAGATGTAAGTTATGTAAGTTGAAAGGGTGATGAAACACTTGGCACAACAAAGAAAATAATAATGGAACATATAAGCAACGACTACACACAGGGGAAATGTAAGTAGAACTCGAACAAGATTGAAACATTTGGTATGAGGAGACGGAATAAATAAGTAATGAGGGGTATCGTGTATTAGAACAAAATAGAGGATTCGGCGCTGAAGAAATAGGCCCATGGCCTGTTGCCGATTCATGTACTTTTCGTGATTTGATTCACAAAAGATCCGGCCTTTGGAACCCGATCTTTCCTTAACTGACGATTGATTGAGATAGCTGCTGGACTTATTGCCTGGTCCGAAAGTTGCATTTAAAAAAAAAAGGCATTTTAAAACTGAACATATGCTCCTGCATAGCTTCATCTAGTCTGTTCTTGAAGGCGTTCATACTCGGAGCGTCAACGATGCTATCAGGGAGGATGTTCAACATGTCGGTGACTCGAAGCGAGAAGAAATGTTGTCGCATGGATGTGTTATTCCTTGATACATGACATATACACAAGTAAAGAAGATATATACTGAAGCATATACCATTTGCAAACGAAACTCACCGCTCTTTATCATGAACTTCCCGTCTTCCTTGAGACTGCATTGTGCAGCTTTGTTGGCAACCGTCACTTCCAGTGGGCGGCACTGAGTCGCGTCCCGCCAGTCTCGGGCTGTGGCCCGCGGTGGGCAGCAGTGCATTGCGTCCCGCCAGTCCCGCGCTGTGGCCCGCGGTTGGCGGTAGTGCATTGCGTCCCGCCAGTCCCGCGCTGTGGCCCCCGCGTCCCGCATCCTGTGTTGTAGTTGTGGCCACTGAGCACTGACGTTACTGCCGTTGTTGGACTGAAGCTTAGCGATGACTTGACTGACGGCTCTCGCAGTCCTGCATGAGAATATTTTTAGCCTGGGTCACATAGGCAATGTTTTTTACTAATATAATTAATACTCTTTGAAATCGTAAGCTCAAGCAGAAATTTATTATTCAATGGACAAAATTTTGCGATCCAAAGATATCATGATCGTTTAAAAACTGACAACGGGATTCTCGGTGTTGTTTGGCGCAGAACAATCATGCAGTGGGGGAAATAAATATTCGTACACTTGAAAAATTGTATTTTAATGTATGTAAGTACACAAACTTAACAGGAAAAGTGATTTAAATTATGTATAGAGGCGCATAGTATTCAAAAATACTATCAAAAGAAATTAAATCTCAATGCAACAAAAAACAATGCAACA
>NW_025932548.1:0-340 GCF_000764305.2 Hyalella azteca
ATTTCACCATTTCTTATAAGAGAAAACGTTTCGGAGTCCAGCTCCATCGTCAGTTCAAAACCTAGAACACAGGTACAAGCAATTAGTAACCTAAAGACGCTCCTTTTACTTACATACTTACACTGAATGTATCTTTTAAACCCAGTCCCACATTTATTTCATTTTTATAATGTAAGCCGTTCCTTAACCAAGCCTCCAGGATTTTGCCCTAAGCTGGAACTTCTCAAATGAAACTAAAATGCTCGCTTATATTCTATTAGAATTATCATTCTAATATTTGACAGTCTCCGAATAAGTCTGGAATACTGTAATGTTAAAAAACTTCTGTCTAATCAGTGCA
>NW_025932549.1:0-5300 GCF_000764305.2 Hyalella azteca
TCTCTTGTTGCAAGACATCCTCTGGTACAGACGATTATCTGCCACCAGGCCAGCAACGAGTTCCTGCTGCGAGTCTCCAGCCGCTGTCCTCAACTAAAGAGGCTTGTTGTGCCTCAAGAAGGATGTCTGTCTCCTAAAACCTTCAAGATTGTTGAGAAAAATTGTACTAAATTAACTCGTTGGCATTGAATTCTGCTTTTTGTTTGCTTTATAATGTCATTTATATATCTAGGATTTATTTATATACAGAAATTTCTGAGATATTCATTATTGTCATTTAGGATGCAGATCAGCATTCATTATTTGAAAATATTTTGTTATCTTTTTATAATGATGCATCTTTCAAAATTATATCACATCTAAAATCCATGTTAAATAATTTTTTTTTTAAAAGCTTGGAATTTAAAATCCTATAAAAATGTACCTGCATTCAACACACATCCTTATGACTCATCATACTGCCTAATTATTATCTGTTATAGTTATATTATGTGCTGAAGAACCATTTTCATTATTTTGTTGATGCAGCAAGGTGTTTTATTTTTTATTCTCTACCTTTTGAAAAAATGTAATTGCAATTATTTTTCTTTGATATGAAAACTCAGTGAAGCATTCAAACCACTTATTTACATTATTTTCATTACAATTTTCATATTTTTGATGAACAAAAATTAAATATATTTTCAATTGTCATAAACAAATATCGAGTTGAATGCATCTCAAATGTTATGCAAGCTTGGCTTAATTCCATGTTCTGACTAAAAAATTTCTCTATGCTGTATACATTTTTCATGAGTATACAGAAAACATACCAGAGTAGTTATTCTCAACAAAAATATAGGTTTGCATAATCTATGAGAATCAGTCTCTGAGATTATATGAAATCTTGTAAAGAATGTAGGGACCTCCATAATAAACAAGTTGTCAATATGAGAATGGATTAAAAGTATACAAATAATTTGTGTTTGATCCTCATGCCTGAAAGTGATGTCCCTGGGCCGTGCCTCTCCTGTAGGAAGCACTGAAGGGAGCTTAGCCGCCCCTGGAATCCCGGAGCTAAATAAAATTTTCTGGTGTTATTACAAAAATGTTTTAATTCATGCATGGATAATTGCCTCTTTAATCACCAGCTTCTTGATTCATCAAAATAGTATAGAGTTAATGCTGATGGTAGAGACAATGTAGACCCTAGAGATTATTTAGCATTACTTGAACATCAGTCAAGAGTAGACCATGTAGTGTTCAACCACCATATTATGCTGCGACCAAAAGCTCATAATGTTGTCTTGCAAACCTAAATTTGGAGAAGCCATAAATGTTGAATAGTGCAAGAAAATGAATTGTAAGAAAATAAGTTGAATAGTGTAAATATTTAAAGTGCGAGATAATTTACATTTGAAAAAGCCATAAATGTTGAACAATGAAAGAAAAATTGTAGCCAAAGCTCGTAGCTATGAATATTATCTTAATTCAAAAGTTGAGTGATTGATTAATAACAAAGTGTAGTATATATAGTGGCTTCAGCATTGATTAGGCCATGTTTGCCTGTTGCCCAGACCATCTTGCTCATTTTGACCATTTTGACCTCCAACTAGGTGGTCTGAACCACTTGGCCACTCAGAGGCATAATGCTTGATCAAATAATGACATTTTTAAACAGTTAATTTAAAATTCCAATTAGTGGAGTTCAGCAAAAACTTCTGAAAGGCATTGTTGGAAAAATATTTTATTTATTTTTATCTTTCTCAGTTTATAAATTAATCTAATTGTTTATAAATAATATTCATTATAGCTAACCTTGTGTGATATTCTCATGAGTATTGTCTAGAAAATAAATAAATGAATAACTTCCTAAATAAAATAGATATTTTAAATATTAATCTTCAATTTGTGTAGAAATTGTCTGGCCTTGAGCCCAGCTAAAAAGTAAGTGTTTCATTCTATTGGTAAATGAATAATAATCTTTTGTAATTATTATTAATATACATTGATATAATAATTTTCATTCATTTTACTTAACTAAATATAAAGTAAGACAACNCTTTCTAGTGTATATTTCCTGTCTCTTATACACATCTAGATGTGTATAAGAGACAGCTATAATACAATACCAATACCTGAAAAATAATTTTCAACATATTGGATCGGGATAACCCCCTTTATTTAATACTTTTTCTTTTTTGTAATCACTCATTATTTCAGGCTACATTCCAACTACTAAGATTCTTATGATTCGATTGCACGATGTTCATATAGGTTTTTGAAAACATTATTGTCAATTATTCGTCATATTTTTCACAAGTTTTTGATCTGGCTGATATTTTTAAGAGTTTTTTTAAAAAACTAAATTTTTTAAGCGTGCGCCATATATGGCACACATCGCAGTTTGGGACATGCATGCGTGTACCATATATGGCGCACGTCACAGTCAAAGTGTTAAAATGCATTTAGAGTAGAACCTCAGTTAGCAAAGGTTCCAGTTAACAAAAAAATTGATTAACATCAAAGAATTTTGATTACATTTACCTCGCTCAGCGAAAAAAATTCACTTATAAAAAAATTAGTGCATCATCAGTTGTAACAAAATTGTACATAGAATGCTATATATAGAAATGTGCACCGGGCATCATAGAATGAAAAGTAATTGACCTAAACTATGATTTATTTCTCTAAAACATATGATGGTTGTCACTAAAACATTATTTTCTGTTTCAGGTATGTTTTCCACGATCTTTTTTGTTATAGTGAAATCACCTGACTCGATTAAAATTGTGCGAAATTACAAACCATCCTGTAAGCTTACAGATACTGAAGAAATGCTACTTGGCTGCTGATATGCAGCTTGCAGTGAACAAGGTCGTTGTCAATGCTCAATGGCATGTCCATGGATACAGTAATATCACATTAATAATACGGTAATTAATGAATATGATAATATAATATCAATAAAGAAAAAACAAGTAAAAATCACAGAAAATGTCATTTATTTTACATCTACATCATCTACAATGAAAGAGGAGGACTTCAAAGTACTGTTAGTAATGGATGAGTACACTCTGCATGCTTCAAACGTTTTAAAATTACTTTTTATTGCAAGTGTCCCGGATTACCCCGTTCCCAGGGGTAAATCGGGACGGTTTTATTTTGCATCTGCCCGTCTGGCACCTTACAAATAGCATATGAAATTTTTTTTAAGCTGCCATTGGATAGCCCTCGCAAAGAGCTATGGAATGAGCCTAAACTTGTTTCTGAAATGTTTCATGGTAAGAAGTTATTAACAAAAAACGCTCAAAACCATCCCTTTTTACCCCGTTTTTCGGTAAATACAAATAATTTTGATTTCATTTTCCTTGCTCAGCTAAAAAAATTCACTTGATGAAAAATTAATTCATCATTGGTCATGGTCATCACAAAATTGTGCATTGAATGTCATAGATAGATTGCACCGGGCAACATACAATGAAAAGTAATTAA
Source organism: Hyalella azteca (assembly GCF_000764305.2). Classification (NCBI taxonomy): domain Eukaryota; kingdom Metazoa; phylum Arthropoda; class Malacostraca; order Amphipoda; family Hyalellidae; genus Hyalella; species Hyalella azteca. The sequence continues at coordinate 3,475 of NW_025932549.1, forward strand.
CCTAAACTATGATTTATTCCTCCAAAAAATATAATAGTTGTCACCAAAGTACTCTTTTCTGTTTCAGGTAGGTATGTTTTATAATCAGTTTTGTTATAGTGAATTCAATTGACTCAATTAAAATGGTGCGAAATTACAAGCCATGCTATAAGCTTACAGATACAGAAGAAATGCTACATGGCTGCTGATATGAAGCTTGTAGTGGACAAGGCCGTTGTCAGTGTTCAATGGCATGTTCATGGATTAGGGAATATCACATCAATAATATGGTAATGTATGGATAAGGTTATATCATATCAATAAAGGAAAAACAAGTACAAATTATAGGAAATGTCATTTATTCTACATTTACATCATCTACAAAGGAAGAGGAGGACTTCAGAGTACTGTTAGTAATGGATGAGTACCCTGCATGCTTCAAATGCTTTAAAATTAAGTTTTATTTCAAGTGTCCCTTATTACCCCATTCCCAGGGTTGGCTCAGGAGGCTTTTATTTGCGTCTGGCATGTTACTAATAGCATATGGAATTTTTCAGAGATGCCATACAATAGCCCTTGCAAATACCTTCAAAATTAGCCCAAACATGTTTATGAAATGTTTCATGGTAAGAAATTATTAAGGAAAAAAGCTCAAAACCGTCCTTTATTACCCTGTTTGATGGGATGACTCACAGTCCCTTGTACAAAAATGTGTAGAACTTTTAAGAAAAGGAACCTGGTAAACAAGAAAAAATACTGCCTGACTTCAATCTAAATTAGGCCAACCTGAATGATTCTATATGTTACAAAAACATTTACATTAATTTTTCTCTGTAATTTTTTAATTGCTTATATTCAAGCTAGTAAATTTTTTTCTAGGTACAATACAGAAAAGTTCTGAGGCAGTGAATAAGAAAATGTTATGAATATCATATTGGAACTAAATTATTATCTGTATATTTTTTTAGAATCTTTTCTTTTAAAACTTAGATCCTGGTTGAGAGTAGAATGGTGGTCTTTTTGCATTGAATGGTGGTCTTTTCTTTTGCTAAGCAGTACTGAGCAACATTGTAGTAGAATTCTGCCCTGGCTAATTATCACTGGAAGGGTAAAATCTTGGCCTGTTTTCTGGTTAACTTGGAAGAGAAATGAACAATTGTATTGATTTTTTCATATTCCATTGACCTTCACATATTTTGTATCATTTTCACTTATTGAGAGACAATTTTTATCAAGTTGTGCTGGTTCACTGATTTGTTTCTGAACCAAAAGCCACTTTCTACAAATATCTCTGTGGGTCTAGAAGTTCAATAAACCAACACAACTTCTTCTAGCTTCAAGCTTTTTTACTGATTGTGGTACTGTTTTCCTTTGAATATTTATGATATGAACCATGTAGCAACCAATTTCAAATCTGAATAAACATTGAATGAACTTCTTTAATAGGCTCATAATTTTATTGATCATTTTCTTAATTATCTTATGAATTTATAGTAGAAATATATATAATTTTATTTTTTATTCATCTCTTACAGAATAGCTCCCTTCTCCTCCTCATCAACCTTGGGGAGGCCACTGCTGGCCACCTTCTGAACATCCCCGTCAGCTGCCCAAGGTGCTATTGCTGAAGACTTTTTTTGCATTATTCTGACATTGCTAATGTCTAAAAATATTTGCAAATAATTTTGCAGTCAATTCTACTCCAACAGAAATTTCTGCTGGCTTAACTTGACCTTCCTAAAAGTTCCTACCAAAAACCTGGTCATCATGCTTGCACCTTCAGTCTTCCCACTCAGTAGATTGGTTGGCAGCATTTTATTGCCGGTGAGAAATTATGCGGCCAAGCC